>NW_020622492.1:1572976-1710281 GCF_003573695.1 Papaver somniferum
ACTCGGCTATTCTCTGAGCTATTTTTGGGAAGATTGCACGTATTCTCTGTGTGTTTGAATTATTCTGAAGCTTTTATCAGCAAGTTGGAGTGTGCTGAGATGATGCAGACGCGTGAGAAAGAAATGAATGAAAAGAAAATTTCATAACATGAAGTGAAGTAAATAGAGAATATATGAAGTTATTACATGGATTTTGGCGACCTGTCGAGTATATAAAGGGTGTTGGGGAGTCATAGAAGGGGTACAGATAGTTTGGGGAGAGTTTAGAACACCACAGTGCAAGGAAAATTCGAGTTGCGGAGCTACCATTTCTGCTGCTGCATAGCTGAAAAACATGAAGAACAGACCAACCAAGACAGTCGTTTATCAATAGTGTTAACGACACAAAGGCATGGGTCTTAGAAGCTACAGCAACAACGACAGTTTTCTTTTATCGTTCTCTGTAACAGTGTTTTGCAACAATTAAAAATGTTGCAAACACCCGATTTTCATCATTTTCTCTCCATTTCATCTTTGTAAACAATTGTTGAAGCAATGAACAAATATTTTTAGCGTGTTTACACAATGATGAGCTAAACCCATCCTCTGGGGCGAAGGAGGAAACTATTTCACCAATGAAAAGTGGTAATCTCTAATTTATGCAATTATTACACAATGATTATTTGCCTTGATAAATAAATTGATAAAATGGTTTTTGTTAAACAATTGTCATTTCAATTGATGGAGCATGCTAGCCTAGGGTTTTGATGTCCCGTACTTTCGATCTACAATTGTTATTTCTAAAAAATAAACTATTGCAATATTAAGAATCAATTTGAATGCATGATTTGCATGATTATAATTAGAGAATATAAATCACTTTGATGTTGGTAAATAGTGGATTCCATAGCCCCAGTCTTCTCCATATTTTTCATATCACTTTTATTTAAGCTTGCTATATTTTTAGTCTTAAAATTAAATCTAGAATCTTTTGCTTTCACAAGTCTCAACGAACCTTTTACTACAACATCATTGAAAAATACCATCAATTTTTGGCGCCGCCGATGCGGATTTGTTTTTAGGTTTTATTTTATTTGTTCTTTTTTACGCGTTTTGGTATTTTTGCTTGCTTTCAGATTTGGAGCTAAGATAAAGAAAAAAGAGAAAGTGCTGAAAAGAAAGGAAAAGCCCAAAAAAGAAAGAAAAGAGAAATCCAAAAGGAGTGAAGAAGAAGATTTTGTATATTATTTTATTTTATTTCTTTAGAAACTGTAATTAAGGTTTTTATTTTTGTAATATTTTATTTTTGGACATTTTTTTCTTTTCTTTCGGACATTGAACACTGAACATTATTTTTAAAACCCTAAAGAAGTGTTAATTTAAAAAAACTGCTACAGGGAAGGACGACGGTTACGATATTGTCTCGGCCC
Organism: Papaver somniferum; assembly: GCF_003573695.1. Taxonomy (NCBI): domain Eukaryota; kingdom Viridiplantae; phylum Streptophyta; class Magnoliopsida; order Ranunculales; family Papaveraceae; genus Papaver; species Papaver somniferum. The sequence goes on from NW_020622492.1 coordinate 1,574,386, forward strand.
CTCAGGTTCGTACACTGACATCGGAGTCAGTGGCCTGAGTCGACTTCAACGGTTCATCGCCTGTCTGGTACGGGAGGTAAGACTCTATCCACCCACGCATCCCCTGTCAATGGGTTTATTTTGTGTACAGAATGTCGAACTGGTATTACGGTAGCCAATACAATGATTATCTGACTGATCAAAATGGACATTATTCTTTTTATGACCATACTGTGAATAGTGGTTGGGGACATCAACCTTTTCAAGGTTATGGATCATACCATGATGAGCCCAATTAATATCCACAGACGCACCGGTCATACGAGCAAAATTCTTATATTTCTCCTTTAGAAGATTCCCTCAGGAAATTAGAGGAGTCGACACGTAAGATAACTGAGATGAATAACTTAGTTTATGACGAAAGAAAACTTTCTATAGAGGAATCTCTTAAGCTGATAGCTGAGAAGAATGAAAGAATTGCTCGAAATAATCTTAATTTCCAATACAGGGTTTCCAATAATACCCTTGAAAATGAGGATAGTTATCTGCATAATCAAGATGACGAGGATAAAATTGGTAACACTACTTGTTTAGATGAGGTTCAACCATTTTCATGTTATTATAATGATGATTATGATGAGGATAATGTTGATGAAGAATTTGAAATAAGTAGGCATAGTGATCAGGAATTTGTTACTCCAATTGAGCTTAATAATGATAATGTTTCTAGTTCAAATCCAAGTAATTTTAATAATTATTCACCTATTCAAAAGGACGAGGATTTGACTAGAGATACCCTCGTTTTAGACGATGTAGTATTTCCTTTTGATTATGAAGCTAATAATGGTTTAGAGAAACGAGTTTCTTCTGAGAATATTGTTTTAGAGTCTAGCGATTTAGAAACATTAGTCTTAGACAAAGAAAATGAACTCGTAGAGATGAGTGAGGATGAACCATTTTCAGGAATCTGATGACCTTGAAATTAGGGAAGTTGTGACTAGTCTTTCTAGAGACACTGAAAAATCTAAGTTTGGGGTGATTATCATTCTCCATATGCTTCAACTCTTAGAAAGGTCCCTCACTTGGGACTTGATATATGTGCCTCAACCATTGTGCCATATTACCTTCATGCTAGCTATCCCGAACCTAATAATGTCCAGGAAGAAGTTCAGTTGTTAGAAACCCATCCTCTGGTTGATGTGGTTTACCTAGGCGATAATATCCAGTTTGACTTTATTTCCCACCAAATATTTTTCAACCAATTGTGGGAACGTATAAGTTTCAGATGTGTCAATTATTCAGTTTTGAAACTAAACCTAATTGCTTTAGGAGCTTAGGGTCGACACATTTGCTTAAGAATGACCACTACTGTGGTCAACTGTGTGAGTCAAATATGATTGACTTAGAGGATCCCCAATTATTCAGGTTGTTGTTATGTGCTTCTGAGTCCCTAGTTAAGTATATCTAGACTCTTCAACCCGACCTTCAGGATCTTACCTTTGAGGAAATTCGGCCCTTGAAAACATTTTATCTAGACCCTTTTATAGAACCTGAACCTGAACCAGAAACACAACTAGATATAGTTGACTTAATTAAAAAATTAGATAAGGGTATGTTCAGTATCTTTATGGTCTGCTGTAATTTCCTTTTCCTTTGGGTAACACTTTTTGATTCAGATGACCCGCAGTTGTTCAAGTTACTTCTATATGATTCTATGAGGTGACTAATTCCTTCCGATGTCTGGCTGAAGACTTTAAACTTAGCACTTCTTGGGAGGTAACCCAATCTCATGCAACACGGTAATATCTTTTCTTATTCTCTTTTGCTTCAAATTAATGGTAACCGTTTCTCCTTGTTCATGCTTTTAATTTCATCTTTAGAACATTGAGGATAATGTTAGATTTAAGTTTGGGGGTGTGGGAGAAACTTTTTAGTTGCAGTATAAATAAATAAACTCCAGAGCCTAGAAATTTATGCTTATTAAGGTTGGCACTAACCAATCTAAGTGGATGAGAACATCTTGGTTGTAGGAGTTGAGGAACCAATCTGATTAGATGGAAACATCTATAGAGTCTATTCATAAAAGCACATAGATCAAGTGTTAGAAAAAAAACATGGTAGGTTCGCCATATCTCGTTGAATCCTTTTCACCTTATGTTTTTATTTTTTTATAAGTGATTGGGTGAAATAGAGTGATTGAGGTAGCAAAAAAAAAAAAAAATTGAGACCAGACCATCAGACCAACCGGAATAAATTCAATAAAGTCGACCACTGGTGCCCTTGTATATGCCAGTTGTGTTGACCTAGAGTTAGGATTATCACCCGCTAGTTCCCTTGTATATGCCAGCTGTGTTGATATTAGTCAGACCGGTATCTCAGTCCATTAGGATAGGTTCACCTTAGTCAACATCAAAACTATCTACATTTTTCTCTACATCCATCTTCTTAATCTTATCATGTGATTGGTTGACTCCGGTTATGATGTACGGAAACTATCTGAGTAGAGCTCTGTCACTTATATATGAATTTTAGTATGCTTGAGTGCAAACTCGTGTACAACAATTGGAATTTCGCATCAGGGTACTTCCTCCTATAGTCAATGATTGTTTCCAACCAAGGATATTCTTTAGTGCCTTCTAAGGTTCCGAGTAGATAGCTAGGGTCTGGAGTAAAGGTTTTGTGGGTACACCTCTGGTAAACCCTCCCGATACTATATCTCGGTCACTAGGGCCACCTAGTGAGTTAGGATTTTATTTTCTAGAATAGTTTTGCTCGAGGACTAGCAAATAATAAGTTTGGGGGTATTTGATAGACGCATTTTTGTGTCTATTTTATTCTCAATTTTCTGTATTGTTGGTACTCAATTTTGTACTTATTATGGTGTTTTGTGTATTTGTAGGTATTTTTTGGAAATAAAATTTTTTGGAAAATTCGGCTCAAAAAGAAGCTCAGGGCACCACCGAAGGACATTTGCTAAATGGACCCCTACTTCGGATAAGGGGAAACTCAATTTCTAAGGGGTGCCTAGTTGTTATTCACACCCCAGTACACCCCATCTGCTATCAGCACCCCAACACAGAGGATAAGGGGCACTCACCATCTTCACAGTTTGAACAAAGAATTGGCGGGAACATATTTCAGTTTGCTGTGTACTATTCTGTTGGATTTTCGGAGGGATTACAGTGAGGCTCAATCACTGATTTCAATTGGGATGGTCTTGATAGGCCCAAAAAATTCTGGTATGGGTATTCGAATGAATTTATTTGGGTTGGATAATCGTTGGGATGCAAAACAGGAAGTAAGCTCGGGTTTCTCCTGCATTTATTCCGTGAAGATTTGTCGAGTTATTTGGAAAGATTACTGGCTTGAATTGGGTTGGTATCATACAGTTTCAACAAATTAGGGAAGGTATGTGTTTAAAGTTCGAGTAAAAAGGGAGTCACGTGATTATCTCATGAAAACAGAGTTGGAAAGATACTCGGCTATTCTCTGAGCTATTTTCGGGAAGATTGCACGTATTCTCTGTGTGTTTGAATTATTCTGAAGCTTCTATCAACAAGTTGGAGTGTGCTGAAATGTTGCAGATGCGTGAGAAAGAAATGAATGAAAAGAAAATCTCATAACATGCAACGAAGTAAATAGAGAATATATGAAGTTATTACATGGATTTTGGCGACTTGTCGAGTATATAAAGGGTGTTTAGGTGTCATATAAGGGGTATGGAGAGTTAGGGGAAGAAACAGAGCGTAGAATAGGAAGTTGCAGATTTTCTCTGCTGCTGCATGAAGAAGAAAACACGAAGAACATTGCACTATCCAAGACAGTCGTGAACCACTGTCGTATTTCCCTTCAATTGCAACAGTTTTTCAGCGAATGCACAACAGTCACTGCTGCACTTTCCTTTCATCGTTCTTAACAACAGTTGATCTGCAACGTTTATTTGCGTTGGAGTTTTCTGTTTTATTGTATTTTCACCTCTTGTAAGCACTTTTGAGCAATGAAAAATTCTTTTGAGCGTGTTTCCAACATTAGGAGTTAAACCCAATCACTGGGACGGCGGAGGAAGCCGAATGTCATACATGGGTAATTTTAATTAATTCTTTTTATGACTTTTGCACTAATTACAATAGAATTATTATTTTGATTAATTAGTTATCATTTTATTTGATGGGTCATGCTTGCTTAAATGTTTGATGTCCCATGCTTACGATTTATAACTAATCTTTTGAGAATCTACCTTGGCAAAATCAGAGTCCATGTTAATTTTATTTATTGAGCTTTAATTTTTGAGAATAAATAAATCGAACCCTGTTATGAATTCGACGAAATCCTAGTCCCAGTAACTCTCTTCATCTTGTGATAATATTTTGTATATATTTTTCTTTTATTTTAGTTTATTAATTCTTAAAATCAATCTCATCAAGTCCGAGTGAACGACAACTCTTTTTACCACTATATAAAATACCATCATGCATCTTGTCTCATGTGCTTGTTTAAAAGAGACAAGATTGTGCACACCTCAGGCTTTAAAAAAAAAAACTTTTTTTTTGTTTTCTTAGTTTTGTTGTATGTTTTGGAATTCTTTCATATCTAATTGATATTGGAAGGGATTTCCTTGTTTATTTATTAAAAGAGGGTTATTCTCGTCAATTCCGTTTTATTTAGGGCCGTCAATTGAGTGTGCGTGAACCTATGTGGTTAAAAGGTTCCGTAGCCCTCAATTCCTTTTTCCTTTCTGAAACTCTTTTCATCTTAAGACTGCTTGTTGAGTTTAAATGGTGATTTCCTCTCACAAACCCATACAAGTATGGAGACTCCAAGCATCATGTGTTCTGATGGAAAAGATGTTAATATGATTGTTAATCCATCAATCATGAAGGAAAAAGAAAAATCTCTGTTACCTCCAACTTTGAAGAGAAAAAAAGGAATGTGAGGAAGCCAAGAGTTGTTCCTTCAAATTCTCAGAAGTTTTCTGATGTTCTTGAAGAGTTGAAGGAAGCAAGGAAGGAGATTCAGCAAATAAAGACTTTTGTTATGAGAAATCTTGAAATTCAGAAGGCCCTGATTCGACATCATCAGCCTAGAAGGTTTTTTGGAATTGACTCCTTTCTTAATGAACCTTATGTTCCCGTGGACAAGGAGTTCGGGAACGATAAATAATTCTTCATAGGTCTCAATGTCTAGTAAATATTCTTTTTTATGTTTTTAGAAGAATAACTAGGGTTTGGAATAGCCATTATTGTGAGTACGCATAGCTATGTCTAACGATTTTCATCTTCAATGTTTTTAGATTTATTTATTTAAATTCTAAGTTTTTGGAAGATGATTTTTACAATTTTAATCTTTATGATTTTATATATTGCAAACTGTTATGTGATATGTTGTTTACGTCTGTGAACCCGTGACTATCCCATACTTGCTCAAAAGTTATCTCTATTATGTCGGTATGAATGTATTCATAGGAGATAGAATGAACTTTTGACATTACAAAAGTTAAAGCCTTTTAAGTCATTGTTTTGATGGAATAAAGGATAAAACTTTTATTTACAAGGATTAAGTCTATTATATGTCATTGTGCAAATAGTGATGGAAAATAGAATGAATCCTTGTTTATTCCGCAGTACTGGTCGATCTATGATCCTCATCTTTGTGCATATATTGTGTTGCTCTATAATTTTTCTTATGTTTGAGCATATGACCATTTGAATTGATTATTCTCTTGTGGTCAGTTTAGTTGTTGCTCTGTAAGTTCTCGTATGACGAGCATGACCAATTGAATTGATCACTTTTGTGGTTAATTTAGTTGTGTAATTCCAATTGAATTAATCATGGGTTTTCTTGTGGTTAATTTAGTTGTGCATTTCGATTGGATTGATCATGAATTCTTTTGTGGATAATTCAATTGAATACTTTGGATTCAAAGTCATGTTTTCATGTGATTTTATTTTGTCCAAAGAAATCCTTATTTTTTTGTTAAAAGCAAGGTCGCCTTTATTGTTCTTTCGGGAATGACATTTTATGGGGGAGAGTTCATTTTGAACTTATGCTTAATTGCCAAATCTTTGTGGGGAGTGCGGCTGTGGAATATTAGGGATTATCTTGTATCTTTATAAATTCCTTGATGAATGCATTTAGCTTCGGCTTTATGATGGCATCTAAAATAAGTTGATATGGTATTCTCTTTTGGTCATGAAGTATCTCTGTGAAAATTTCATAAGGATCCCACTAGTTTTCGTACCTTTGCCAATTTATATTGACAAAAATGGGGAGAATTAATGTGTAGTGTGATACAACAAATACATATGATTTACGGATCATTATGTAAGGGGGGGTGGTTTTCATGTTGAGATGAAGTATTGACTAAGGGGGGTGATACATATCACCATAGTATTGTTGTCAAAGTTGTGATACAATTGAACTTTGATGCCGTGTAATAATACTATGACATTGTATAACAATGATTGAGAGCATTTTGTTTTCTCATTGTTATCGCTACGGATCTTCAACAACTGTGATGCTGAACTTACAACCTTTAAGATCATGGAGTACTTGGAAGTGACGAAGATTTCGAGTTGCGTTGAAGATGCCAAGGAGATCAAGCATTTGGATGAGAAGATACAATTTCTATCTATTTTGTAATCCATATGTATTGATAGTTTTGTTACTAAAATTGACAAAGGTGGAGATTGTTAGAGCACTGCTCGGTCGAACTCGCATGCGTTGCTATCTCAAGCATGTTTTTCAATGTTAGTGATCAAAACTATAAGTCTTGATTTCCTATTTATAGATGTTTCGGACTAGGACATAGATAGTGTAGTTGAGCTTAGATTTCACAGAGTTCATCATTTGAAGACGAATAACTACTAAGGGGATCTTGTGGAACTTATTCGACAAAAGGTATGTGGAGACTTGAACTCATCTATCACTTGGAAAGTCTATTTCTACTATCTCCTATATTGAGACATAAGTCATGTTAAGATATAGTTTTCTCTATACACATTTGAGATTTCTAGCTGAGTATATCTCACTTACATATTTCTCGAAATATGTGTTGGTAAGATTTCGCTTCGACCAAGTTCATCTTATATCATGAGAAAGTTGTCGAGTAACATCTTACATGGTTTGTGTGATACAATCATTTGATGTAGGCTTGGAATGTTCCGATAATGATTACTTCAATATCTTGAAAATTGCTTTGATGCTAATAGTGTGTGAAAACGGCTATTCTCATTATAGAAGAATGTTTCAATGATTGAAATAAAGAGTTGAGAATGTAACCATGTTTGGATATAAGCATATATGGTGTGTTCGTAAATCAGTGTATAAATCCATAAACCGGGAGCCAAGTGTATGCATATGTCTGTATATGAAATTGGTGAAGGACACAAGATAAGTATGCGTACCCGTACGCATACTGGCGGAAGTTTTCGAACCGAAAATATCAGCTAATTTTGGGAATTACAAACTCCTAAACTGTTCGAAAACTTCCGCTGAGTTTGGAAACTTAACAAACTCAAATCTGGTTGCTTAAGTACGCATACCCGTACGCATACTTAACCTGGTCACTTTATCAAATCGTTCAGTTCATGGACTTAAACATTTAAATTATAAGGAATGCAATCTTTGCAAACCGTGGCTATAATGTTCATGATTGATTCAAGTGAATCTAACCGATTTGGTTTCAATTGTGTTTTCTATAGCAATTGAGCAACTCTTTAACTAGTTTCATTTGAGTCACTTGAACTAGTTATGGTTGAGATGAATAAGGTTGATATGAGAGTAATCATATGGCTAACCTTGGTTAACTATTTGTGAAACAACATGGTGTACACGTTTAGGTACGGTTACATAAACCTAAATGAGGGTACATTTCATTTGTGTGTAACAAGATAAGTTCGATCTAAGGGTTAAAGATATTAGCTTGGTTGAATCAAGTTTTTCATCTAACAGTGATTATTGAATGCTTTGTTACCAAGGTAACTTGGATTGCAAACCCTGATTTGAAAACTATATAAAGGAGAACTCTAGCAACTGGGAAACCTAATCCCCACACCTCATGTGTGTTACTAGTTGCATAACTAGAGTCGATTCTCCTTTAACCTTAGGTTTCTTCTCGAGACTCTAGAGGTTAAAGACTTGAAGACTTCATTGGGATTGTGAAGCCAGACCCAATTATTCTCTTCGTAGTTGCGTGATCTGATCTTGTTGTTTCTATCGTGTTGAGTATAATGAAATAATTGGCTTGAGATTTTTATATCTCCGATAAGCAAGATAGAAAAGTAATCACAAACACTTCGTCTCATCGTTTGTGATTCCACAATAACTTGTTTCGCTAGTCGATTAAGTTTGTTGTGAGGTGATTGATAATTCTAGTCTGTTCTTCGGGAATATAAGTCTGGGTTATCAATTGGATCCTGTTCACCTTGATTTATCAAAAAACGAAACAAAACTTCTTGGGTATTTCTGTGGGAGACGGATTTATTCAATCCTATAGACTTTTCTGTGTGAGACAGATTTGTCTATCAAGTCTTCGACTTTGGGTCGTAGCAACTCTTGGTTCTGGGTGAGATCAACTAAGGGAATCAAGTGCGTAGTATCCTTCTAGGATCAGAGACGTAAGAAGCGCAACTGTACCTTGAATCAGTGTGAGATTGATTAGGGTTCAACTACAGTCCAGTCCGAAGTTAATTGGTAGTAGTATAGTGTCTGTAGCGGCTTAATACAGTGTGGTGTTAAATCTGGACTAGGTCCTGTGGTTTTTCTCTATTTTCGGTTTCTTCGTTAACAAAATTCTGGTGTCTGTGTTATTTCTTTTCCGCATTATATTTTGTTATATAATTGAAATATCACAGGTTGTGCGTTAAGATCAATCAATTAGAATATCTAACCTTGGGTTGTTGATTTACATTGATTGACACATGAACATTGGTCTTTGGTACCGTTCAAGTTACATGCAAATTACCCAAGATCTTTAACACCATGTGACTACGTGCACTCGGTCTAAAGACGCTTGGGATATCTTAGAAACTGTATTTGAAGGGAATACCAGTGAAAAGGAAACCAGGCTCAAAACCTAAATTTCGATTGGGAAAACCTTCTTATGGCAGATGAAGATTCATTTGATGAGTGTAATCACAAAGTGTCTGAAATTACTAATGCATCCTCTGCATTGGGTAAGACTATTCTTGGAAAGGACATTTTGATGAAAATTATCAGATCACTACCATCCATATCCGATTCTAAGAAGCATGCCATTGTTGAGGGAAATAACCTTGATGCTCTCTCCAGAAATACGTTGGATCAAGCATTTAGATGAGAAGCTACAAAGTTTTATTTATTTTGTAATCCATATGTATTGATAGTTTTGTCACTAAAATTGACAAAGGCGGAGATTGTTAAAGAAGTGCTCGGTCGAACTCGCATGCATTGCTATCTCAAGCATGTTTTTCAATGTTAGTGATCAAAACTATAAGTCTTGATTTCTATCCTATTTATAGATGCCTTGGACTAGAACATAGATTGTGTAGTTGAGCATTAGACTTCACGGCGTTCATAATTTAAAGACGAAGAACTACTAAGGGGATCTTGTGGAACTTCATCAATAAAAGGTATGTGGACACTGAAACTCATCTATCACTTGGAAAGTGTATTTCTACTCTATATCCTTTATTAAGACATAAGTCGTATTACGATATAGTTTTTTATTATACATATTTGAGATTTCGATCTGAGTTTACCTCGCTTACATATTTCTCGAAATGTGTTGGCAAGCTTTCGCTTCGACCAAGTTCATCTTGTTAGAGCACTGCTCGGTCGAACTCGCAAGAGTTGCTATCTCAAGCTTGTTTGTCAAGTTTAGTTGCCAAAACTATAAGTCTTGATTTCTAGTTTACTTGTAGCTAAGTCTCGGACTGAGATATTAAGTATAGTTGAGCTCTAGACTCCACGACGTTCATCATGCAAAAACGAAGAACTACTCAAGGAACTGGTGGATCTTCATCGACAAAAAGGTATGTGGAGACTTGAACTTATCTATCACTCAAAAGTCTATCGACTTTATCTCCTATCTTGAGACAAAATTAGTATTGCTATATAGACTTCAATTATAAACATTTTCTATTTCGAGCCGAGTTTATCTCGCTTATCTATTTCTCGAAATATGTGTTGGTAAGATTTCGCTTTGGCCAAGTTCATCTTTACTCGTGACGAAAGTCATGATGATTATTTCACTTACTTGGAAATCACTTTGATGAAAAATATTTTGTGAATAAAAACTATATAACATCCTCTAAGAATGTTTCAATGATTGAAATGAGAGTTTAGAATATATAACCATGTTTGGATATAAACATTATATGTGTATTCATACTTGTGTAAGTCCAAAATCCTTGAACCAAAGTATGCGTACTTTGCTGTTCAGGATAACCGGAGCTAAGTCTGTGTACCTATATGCGTACTGTCGGAAGTTCACATCCCGTGAATTTCTGCTGGAGTTTGTGAACTGAAAACAAGCTCAGTACGGGTACTTAAGTATGAGTACCCGTATACGTACTTAAGTGGGTTATTTTATAAAAACGATTTATTCGTGAACTAAGACATTTATAAATTAAGGAATGCCATCTTTGCAGACCGTGGCTATAATGTTCAAGAATCGATTCGAGTGAATCAAAACTGTTTTTGCTTCGATTGTGTCTTGTATATATCTATGAGATCTAAGCAATTGAAAAACTCTCTAACTAGTTCTTTTGAGTCATTTGAACTAGTTATGGTGAAGATGAATAAGTTTGATATGAAAGTGCTCATATGGCTAACCATTGGTTAACTATTGTTGAACCAACTAGGTGTACACGTTTAGGTACACTTACTCAAACCTAAATAAAGTTACATTTCATTTGTGTATAACAAGATAACTTCGATCTAACGGTTGAAAGATATTAGCTTGAATCGAATTAGGTTTTCATCTAACGACGAATATTGAATGCTTTGTTACCAAGGTAACATTGATTGTAAACCTTGATCTGAAGACTATATAAAGGAGAACTCTAGCAACTGGGAAACCTAATCACCACACCTTATGTGTAATATTAGTTGTATAATCTAGTGTCGATTCTCCTTTAAACTTAGGTTTCTATTGAGACCTTGTAGGTTAACGACTTGAAGACTTCATTGGGATCGTGAAGCTAGACCCAACTATTTTCTCTATAGTTGTGTGATCTGATCTTGATGTTTCTATCGTGATTGAGTACAATCGTAAGATTGGATTGAGATTAATTTCTTCGATAGGCAAGATAGAAAAGTAGCCACAAACATCTTCGTCTCATCGTTTGTGATTCCACAATATCTTGTTTCGCTAGATTGTGAGGTGATTGATATTTCTAGGCTGTTCTTCGGGAATATAAGTCTGGTGTATCAATTGATTCATGTTCACCTTGCTTCATAAAAAGACAGAACTAAACTCGTTGGTATTTCTGTGGGAAACAGATTTATCTATTACTGTAGACTTTGCCGTGTGATACAAATTTATTTATTAAAGTGTTCGACTTTGGGTCGTAGCAACTCTTAGTTGTGGGTGAGATCAGCTAAGGGAATCAAGTGCGTAGTATCCTGCTGGGATCAGAGACGTAAGGAGCGTAATGTACCTTGGATCAGTGTGAGATTGATTGGGGTTCAACTACATTACAGACCGAAGTTAGTTTGTAGTAGGCTAGTGTATGTAGCGTATTAATACGGTGTGTGTTCAATCTAGACTAGGTCCCGGGGTTTTTCTGCAATTGCGGTCTCCTCGTTAACAAAACTTCTGGTGTCTGTGTTATTTCTTTTCCGCATTATATTTTGTTATATAGTTGAAATATCACAGGTTATGCGTTGAATCGATCAATTGGTAAATCCAACCCTTGGTTGTTGATTGAAGTTGATTGATCCCTGAACATTGGTCTTTGGTACCGTTCAAGTGATTTATCTTGTATTCAATCAGACTCACAAATTCTTATTTGTTTGAGTAAGGATTGAATCGAGAAATTGAGATATAACTCTTTGGTATACTTTTTATTAAGATTGAGTCTAACTGTCTAGTTGATTCTCTTAAAAGTATATTGGAGTTAGTCCATACAGATTGCTAAGCGAAATATTGGGTGAGGTTGTTAGACCCCCACTTTTTCAATTGGTATCAGAGCAGGAAAACACATTAAAGACCTTATAAGTCTGTGTTTGTAGCGATCTGAATATGGACAGAAGTGCTATCTCAACAAATGCACTACCAGATCCAGGGATTCCAGAATTCTCTTTCATGACTGATCTTATTAAATCTATAAAAGAAATTCTATCTAAACCTTCACCAGGTTCAAAATCCCTTGAAGTATTTTCAGAAATTGGAAAGAAACTTGAAAGCTTAACTTCTGATGTTGGTTTATATCTCCAGAATGAACAAGAATCTCTTGACAGGCTTAATCAAGTTTTGATGAATAATATTCATGTTGAATTTGAATGATTCACTAATTAGTGAGATCAGTGTTCCTCCTCTGTGTAATCCAATTAGTTATTACAAACGAAACAAATTACCAGAAGAGTTCAAATCAAAACAAGAATCAACTCACTGCCCAATTTCGAATACTTCTCATCAAGATAGTAATAGTATCTTCTCTTATGAAGAAATTAGGACGTCTCTTTTTGAAAAATGAGTTTCCCTTCACAGTACTAAAGATTATCCACATAAACTTTGTGTTATAAGTCAGAAAAAAAGAAATCAGGAACACAATTTATCTTGTGTTTTTAAGTTCTTTGAAAAACTTACAAAAAACAGTTTTTTTGATCTCTCTCAATACTGGAAGTTGTAAGAGTTGTTGGAAATAAACTCTTTCTTGGTGTCATGCTGTGCATAATTTTGGTTAGTCAATTTGACCAGATAAAAATTACTCAAGGAAACATTTGTTGAGTTGTTACTCCAAACTTCTTAAGTTGCATTACCAAACGTGTCCCAACTCGCACACGTACGTTTCTCACTTTGAATCCGGTTCTCATACAGGTTTGAATCTTGTTCCAGAACGTACGTTAACCGGGTCTGGTCCACCGCTTGACGCATTAAAAGAGGGAGAACCTCGTTGTCTTCTCCTCTTCTTCATCTCTACTGTTCGTATAGGAAGAAGAAACACCTACTGTTCACGAACACTTCTTCTCCTTCGAATCATTCCTTCATCTTTTTGTGATTGGTTTTCTCCATTGAACCCAGAAGAAGCTCGTGTACGTTAGGTCGAGAATCTTTTTCACTCCTGTCAACGGTGTGGAAGTTCACCATTAACAATTGTTTATGAACCAAGTAAGTTTCAACAATGGCACATATGAGAACTAGTCATGTTGGAAGTTCAGGTGGTCAAGCTGAGGATCATTTATTCTACGACCCAGTATCCGTGCCAGGTTTACTAACCCTGCTGCTCGTGCCCTCTATTTGGAGTCATTTGAACTAGTTATGGTGAAGATGAATAAGGTTGATATGAAAGTGCTCATATGGCTAACCATTGGTTAACTATTGTTGAACCAACTAGGTGTACACGTTTAGGTACGGTGACTCAAACCTAAATGAAGTTACATTTCATTTGTGTATAACAAGCTAAGTTCGATCTAATGGTTGAAATATAGTAGCTTGAATCTAATCAAGTTTTCATCTAACGGTGAATATTGAATGCTTGGTACCAAGGTAGCATTGATTGCAAACCCTGATTTGAAGATTATATAAAGGAGAACTCTAGCAACTGGGAAACCTAATCCCCACACCTCCTGTGCGCTACTAGTTGTATAAGATAGAGTCGATTCTACTTTAACCTTAGGTTTCTATTGAGACCCCCCATGTTAATGACTTTAAGACTTCATTGGGATTGTGAAGCCATGCCCAACTATTTTCTGTGTAGTTGCGTGATCTGATATTGTTGTTTCTATCATGATTGAGTACAATCGTAATAATGGCTTGAGATTAATTTCTCTGATAGGCAAGATAGAAAAGTAGTCACAAACATCTTCTTCTCATCGTTTGTGATTCCAAAATATCTTGTTTCGCTAGTCGATTAAGATTATTGTGAGGTGATTGGTATTTATAGTAAAAGGCCTAAAGCCGGAAATGATCTTTAGGCTGTTCTTCGGGAATATCAATCTGGTATATCAATTGGTTCCTGTTCACCTTGATTTATCAAAAGACGAAACAAAACTCGTGGGTATTTCTGTAGGAGACAGATTTATCTATTACTGTAAACTTTTCTGTGTGATGCAAATTTGTTTATTAAAGTCTTCGACTTTGGGTCGTAGAAACTCTTAGTTGTGGGTGAGGTCAGCTAAGGGAATCAAGTGCGTAGTATCCTGCTTGGATCAGAGATGTATGGAGCACAATTGTATGTTGGATCAGTGTGAGATTGATTGGGGTTCAACTACAGTCTAGACCGAAGTTAGTTTATAGTAGTCTAGTGTCTTTAGCGGCTTAATACAGTGTGTGTTCAATCTGGACTAGATCCCGGGGTTTTTATGCATTGCGGTTTCCTCGCTAACAAAACTTCTGGTGTCTGTGTTGTTTCTTCTCCGCATTATATTTTGTTATATAATTGAAATATCACAAGTTTTCCATTGAGTCGATCAATTGGTAAATCCAAACCTTGGTTGTTGATTGAAACTGATTGATCCTTGAACATTGGTCTTTGGTACCGTTCAAGTGATTTCTCTTGTATTCAATCAGGTTCGCAAATTCCTATTTGTTTGAGTAAAGATTGAATCGAGAAATTGAGATATAAATCTTTGATATACTTTTTATTAAGATTGAGTCTAACTGTCTAGTTGATTCTCTTAAAAGTATATTGGAGTTAGTCCATACAGTTTTTTAAGGGAAATATTGGGTGAGGTTGTTAGACCCCCAATTTTTCACATCTTATATTCTTGACGAATGGTAGAATATGATCATGTGAAAATTGCCGAGTAACATCTTACATGGTTTGTGTGATACAATCATTTGGTGTAGACTTGGAATGTCTCGTTATGATTATTTCAAGTAAGAAAGTTTCAATGGTTGAAATAAAGAGTTTAGAATCAAGTAACCATGTTTGGATATAAACATAGTGTGTACCCAAATTTGTGTATAAATCCAAAACCAGGAACCTGAAGTATGCATACCCGTACGCATACTGGCGGTTGTTAGATGTCTGGGCAAGTATGCTTACTCGTACGCATACAGGCGGAAGTCTCACGTCCGTGAATTTCTACTGGAGTTTGGATGTGTGAAACCCGTACGCGTACTGGCGTAACCGAACTCGGTCCAGCTACTTAAGTATGTGTACCCGTTTGCGTACTTGAGTTGGTTACTTTCTAAAATCGGTTATACATGAACTTAGACATTTATAAAATAAGGAATGCAATCTTTGCAAACCATGGATATAATGTTCATGAACTGATTTGAGTAAATCAATACGATTTTGCTTCAACTGTGTTCTTGTATACCTCTATGAGAATATAGCAATTGAACGGCTCTTTAACTAGTTTCATTTGAGTCATTTGAACTAGTTATGGTTAAGATGAATAAGGTTGATATGAGAGTAATCATATGGCTAACTTCGGTTAACTATTGTTGAGCCAACTTGATGTACACGTTTGGGTATGGTTACATAAACCTAAATAAGGATACATTTAATTTGTGTAACAAGCTAAGTTCGATCTAACGGTTGAAAGATATTAGCTTGGTTGAATCAGAGTTTTCATCTAACAGTGAATATTGAATGCTTTGTTACCAAGGTAACTTGGATTGCAAACCCTGATTTGAAAACGATATAAAGGAGAACTCAACAACTGGGAAACCTAATCCCCACACCTACTGTGTGTTACTAGTTGCATCAACTAGAGTTAATTCTCCTGTAACATTAGGTTTCTATCGAGACCCTGTAGGTTAACGAATTCAAAGACTTCATTGGGATTATGAAGCCAGACCTAACTATTTTCTTTGTAGTTGCGTGTTCTGATCTTTCCCGATTATATCGTCTGAGCACTATCTTCTCTAAGATTTTCTCGAGATTTAATCTCCAATAGGCAAGATAAAAAGTAATCACAAACACCATCGTCTCATCATTTGTGATTCCACAATATCTAATTTCGCCATCATATGATTTAGATTATTGTGATATGATTGATAATACTAGGCTGTTCTCCGGGAATATAAGTCTGGGTTATCAATTGGTTCATGTTCACCTCGATTTATCAAAAGACGAAAGAAAAACTCTTGTTTTTTCCTGTGGGAGACATATTTATTCATTCTATTGACTTTTCTGTGTGAGACAGATTTGTTTATCAAGTCTTCGACTTTGGGTCGTAGCAACTATTGGTTGTGGGTGAGATCAACTAAGGGAATCAAGTGCGTAATATCTTGCTTGGATCAGAGACGTAAGGAACACAACTGAACCTTGAATCAATGTGAGATTCATTAGGGTTCAACTAGAATCCAGTCCGAAGTTCATTGGTAGTAGGCTAGTATCTGTACCGGCTTAATACAGTGTGGTATTCAAACTGGACTAGGTCCCAGAGTTTTTCTGCGTTTGCGGTTTTCCTCGTTAACAAATTCTGGTGTCTGTGTTATTTTTTTTCCACATTATATTTTGTTATATAATTGAAATATCACAGGTTGTGCGTTAAGATCAATCCATTATGTAATGAAAATATGAGGGTATCCAAATACACCTCAATCTAAAACTTTTCCACCTATAAGTCCTTTATCAGAAAGTGATTTTCTACGGACTGAGTAGAGACAATATAAAGAATTGGTTCACACTTTGTGTGATCGTTTATGGATACGAGATCGAGACAATACGACAACAAGATAACTTGCATGATTGACTATGGCTACAAGATAGAGACAATACAACAATGAAGTATGATTACTTGATAATAGATTCAGACTTAACCAAACACTATAGGATCGCTATCAAGTAATTAGGAATTAACGTTTATGTTTACTTCTAATTATAATAAAAACAATTATAATTATGAAAATAGAAAAGTAAAAGACACAACAAGATTTTATTAACGAGGAAACCGCAAATGAAGAAAAAACCCGGGACCTTGTCCAGAATTGAATACTCTCAGAATTAAGCCGCTATACAAAATCTAAACCAACTTCGTATAGTTGAGACCAAGAAACTAAACATATAGTTCACCTAGTTCC
Organism: Papaver somniferum; assembly: GCF_003573695.1. Taxonomy (NCBI): domain Eukaryota; kingdom Viridiplantae; phylum Streptophyta; class Magnoliopsida; order Ranunculales; family Papaveraceae; genus Papaver; species Papaver somniferum. Next base: position 1,591,544 of record NW_020622492.1, read on the forward strand.
CTCAGTATCCATGCGCCTCCAACTTGCAATAATTGCACTTGGAACAATTCCTTTGGTTCGTATTCCAAATAATAAAGGAACAACAAATCTGTTCGGCAACAACTCCTTTCAAACAACATGATATGAGTTTGACAAAAGGCTCTTCCGTTTATCCCAATAAACTCCTTTGTCGGGTTATTCGATCAATCTATTTAACAACTACCAAAGTAATTTTTTAGACTATGCAATCAATACTATTAATCACAAAGAAATGTATTGATGCTGATCTACTCAACTAATCAATCCAATCTATCAAAAGATAAACCGATTATAGTTGGATCCCCAGCCGATCAAGTTTTGTGCACACAAAAGATTATGAACTCAAATAAGAAATATTATTTGTCTTCAAATCTTCTTAGATCTTCAATAAACACCTGCACACAAACAACTTGAATCTCTTGTGACCAATCACACACAGAACGGAGTCTGTTAACGATGGATTATCACAAGACGTCTTTATATCTATAAACAGTCTAAAGATCCCCGTCGATACTTCGATTTAGTTTCAGTATATCTTATATCAGAAGAAAAGATTCTCAAGCATAAACAAACTAGTGCAATCAAAGTTCAACAACCGTTAGTCAATCAAAACAATTTAAAACTAATAATAAATTGCAATTAGTTTCCTACCAACGGTACTCGTAGAGCTTCTCAATCCCAAAGAACTCTTTAAAATGAGCGGTCGTAAGAGATTTCGCTTAATTAGGGTATTTTCCTCTCCGAATAGAAGCCTCCACCAGTAAAAACACAACTAGGTAGTTTTGCTGGCTCTGAGGATTAGTTTGCTCGAAATACAAACTTCAATATCTATAGACCAACGAAGTTTGGACACCAAGGAATTTCCAAAACCGAATATTCTCAAAGATATGCGACAAAGCCAAAATCAGTTTTCATAATTCCTGAAAATGCTCTGTCCAAATATTGACCGAAATCTCAGTAGAAAATCTCCAATTAGTAAATGCACATTACCAATTTTTATTTTCTAAAGATATGCATTTAATTTCTGGAAATTAAAAGCATATAAAACTAAAAACCTTAATTAAAAAGATTCTCAATTTATTTCGATCCGGGATTCTCCTTTAGTTATTAAGGAATATATTTGAACAATAATAGATAAGAATTACTGCACATGTTCAAAGTATGTCGACATCTTTACCTTGTAAATCCTTTTTCATATTTATAATCTTGGAACCGATTTGCCACACTTCCAAACGAGTTTAGAATTGGTCTGTATGATTTCCAAGAACTATGTGATTGATCAAAAACATTCAATCACCATTAATGGGTTTATCGGTTCTACCAAACACAAGTTCGGTTCTACCTCCAAGTGGCTACTAGGATCGGTCACAATAGTTTCCAAAACTTTGTTAACTAAGTACCAGAATCGGTTACCACTATTTATGGTACTTACTTGTGATCGGTTGCACAAGTAATAGGATCGGTTGCACCAATTACTAAAACTTGTTAACCTATTATAAGGATCGATTACACATCTTGTGATTAGTCCCACCAAGTTTTAGGACCGGTTACCCAATGACTAGGACTGGTCACACCAATTACAAATATCGATCATACCATCACAGGTGATTACTTAAGATTGGTTTCACTAATAAAAGTCATACTGATACATAAGTCAGGCATTGTCAATAGTTTTACAAAGATACATAAACAAGTTATGAGCGGTTATACTAAACACACATATTGGTAATCCAAAGATTTGCAATGAATAACAACACAAATAATCCTAGCGATTTCCCTTTCGATTCACAAAACAAGTTTATGAATTGTACTTCCTTTAAACGAATGTAAAACATTGTTTCCTAGGACGAAATCTACACCCATACCCATACACAAATCACAATAGCTTTCATACGATTATGTCGATGTCTTATATACGAAGTTCAAAAGATAAGCGTTATACTTTGTATTATAATTCCTTAATACTACGTCTAACTAGAGTATAATCATTCACAGCTTCGCAATTATGTTTTCAATATAGCAAGACTTGAAATATACGTTAGGAATAAACAGTTCAAGTCAAAATATTACTAGCCTCAAGAAGAAGGTTGGTGTCATCGTTGTAGATGTTTACTTCTTCAGATTCTTTAAGTCTTCGAGTAATACTTGTATGTATCATATCCTAATAACTTTCTAGCTAACCTATACGAAGTTGACTCTAGTAAATAATCAACCCAATCTTTAAATGAGTTTTGGTTCACTAAAATATGACAACCAAACTTGACATACCAATGCTTGGTGGGTTCGACCGAGCTATGCTCTAACAATCTTCCCCTTTGTCAATTTTAGTGACAAAACTATTACATCATATGGATAAACGAATTACAAGAATTAATTATACATACACTTGATTCCAAGTTTCAACAGCACAATAACCTGCATATATTCAATCCATAAATACCGATGTTGACATTGTAATAAAAAAGCTAATACTCCCCCTAAAGGTGAGATAGGTAGATTTTCAATCCGCACGTCTTTTTTATTCCCTTTGTAGTTAAGATAACCACAAGTATCAATATGATATGTTACTCCCCCTTAGTATATGCTTTACTCTTTCGTTAGATATAACGTTTAAGCACCATTGTCCTTTCTTTAGTGATACCAAATCACTTTTTAACTCCATATATTTTTCCCCTGTTTTTCACAAAATGACAAAGGTACGAGCAAATAAAGGACAAACCGAAAGGATCTTTCAAATCTTAAAAGACTTGCAACCTATAAGAGTTAAGCACGAGGGTTCCACACACCATTTTAGATAACCAATATGAAAACCGAAACTACAAAGTAATTTTGTTTTGATATGTTACTAAGGAAACAATTACCCAAAGAAATTTTCCTTAATAGTTTAACAAATCATAAATTGACTAAGCACCTTAGTTCTTTTGCTAAACCGATTGTACAAATACAATCGTTTGTTTATAAGACCAAAATAAAGATCAGAATTAACTTTATTTTTCTCATAAGGTTCTATTCAGACAATAACTTATACCTTTCACTTTAAACAAGACAAGTACTAGGTTATTTAACTAGTATTTCTTGTTAAGGCATTCAATTAGACTTGAATAACCGAATCCTACACTTTGATAAGTCTAACTAAGATCAGAATTAACTTAGTTTCTCTTATCCGGAATCGAATTGGACTAAAAAATTGATCCCGAACCTTTTTGTTAAGCCATAAACGATTCATACAAACCAAACAAATCAACTTGCATAATTATTTACCTCAATCGGAAGCAATTGAAACAAACATAGACACTATTGCTCCGCAATTACACCGATATTTCGTTAAGCCTAAACAATTGATACTAAACAATAAAGCAAGATAACAATAGTTTTTCTCAACCGGAAACAATTAAATCACACACACATCCATACACAAATAATGGAATAAGCATCAATTGTACCGAAATTTTGTTAAGCAAAAGCAAAATATATGCAATAAAATCATGCTTTTCTTAAACAGGAAAACAATTAACTAACAAATGCATTACCTAAAGCTCCACATCCTCTTCACCCCAAAAAGATATGTCATTAAGCGCAATTTCACATTAGAACTCTCCCCCGTCAATGTTGTCATCCTCTCGCAAGACAAAAGAACAACAACAAAAGGCAACCTTTACCAGAGAAAGGTTGAAAATCGGTTTTAACTAATGCATAACAAAAGTTGAAAATCTAAAATACATATGATTTTATGCTAAACCAAAAATGATTCAACATATTGTGACTTTTTCACACTTGAGTTTCAATCAGAACCCCTTATGATCCTTTGATAAATCCTACCAACATGGGCTAGAACTTAATCCTGCTAAACCAAAAAGTCACCGAAACCATAAGGATTCACACAGTATGAGATCGAATATCTAGGTTATGAAAACCGAAATCAATCATCCCATAAACACATAGCAATATAATAAAGCATTCAAGCACGGGCTATGTAATCGAAAACTATCACAAGAAAAATTATAAAATAATAATTTTATTCATAAATAATAGATAGTTTGATTCATAATAGACCTTATACAATTATTGAAAGAAATCAAAAACTGATGTCTATTTTTATGGATTAAGTCTAGCAGTATATGACTTAATCTTTAGTGGTGCTCTTATTGTTTACTGAGATTTCATCAGTACTCAAACTTTTGAAGCATGTCTCAAGAGACTTGTCTGCAACCACTTTCTGTTTTTCAAGTTCTTCAATTAGAACCTTGAGTTCAGCAAGAACACTTCTTGTTTGATCAATTCTTTCTTTGAGCCAATCTTGATGTTGAACTGTCATAATGAGATTGGTTCTCAGTTCTTCAAAACCTTGTATATAGTGAATCATACTATCAGAATGAATCCACTTAGTTTCGGTTGGATCTTGAAGGTTGTAAGCCAACAAACATGACTCATCTTGAGATCCATTTGAACTATCTAAAACATAATCAGAAATGAATTTTGATATGTTTTTATTGTTCCTTTGTGTATTGATTCCTTGACAATCCTTAACCTTTTGAGCTTCCTCCTTATCAGCTTTTGTGGCACTACGAGTTATTGGAGGCATGCTCGTTTATTTAAATAGGGATTGATCAGGGTTTTAAAATACAAACAAGAGATAGTTTCTCTTTAAGAAGAGACAACTCTTGGACCAAAAATATCAGGGAATTCCGAAAATATAAAAATAATATATTCAGTTTCCTTTGTCTGAACTTCTCATGCTGGTAGGTTTATTGAAATTCGAAAATTCTAAATAAGACCTATTTATGGAAGATCATGATAAACATGAACAAATTTTAGACAGATATGGATTCGCAGTCATCCATAAAATGTCACAGATTTTTTTTTGATAAAAAAACACACACAAAGAATGTGCTCTCGTTTTATTGTGCTTTTCCCATCCATAATTAAGAGCACGAAAAAGGATGATAGTGCACAATTTCGGTACAACTAAGTTGTATCGGAGTAAGATTTTTCTAGCTTACAATGAGTATCAGAAACATAGTTCATGTTTCTCTTTAAATAATTTCTGCCCTAAATATTTTCTCCCAAGATAATGATATTTTCTTACTCTAGAGATATGATCATGTGGAGAAGATGTACTGATGTGAGAATTTTCAGGGATAGATAAATCTCTTTTAATTCTGTCAATGAGATTTCGTACGATTTTCTTGTTCTAAGGATTTCCTTATGATGCACATCAGCATGATTATCTGAAACAATTATTGGAAATTCCTGAATCTTTCCTTTGGCAGAGATTCTCTATTTTCCTTTCTTCTGGAGTCTTTCTTCATCAAAACAAGAACTATTTCGATATGGATGAGGAGGAACCTTTTTCCAGAAGCGATTATCAATTCTTACTTCTGATTCTTTTGAGTTGACTTTATCGAAATGTGGTAAATTCTGTCTTCTACTGGGGAATGATCTTTCAGTTTCTTAAGACAAGAAACTTCTTTCAATATTTTTACCACCGTATTTTGAAGAAGTATAAGTTTCCTGTCAAGTGTCTGAAAGTTGTATTCCTTAAGATCACGTTCACGGAATTAGTTCAAAGTTTCCTTTGGATAAGATTTCGTATGATCATCAGTAGATATAGAAGTTGGTTTCTCATCCTCTTCTAACTTGATGTAGTTAGGCAAATTACCATTATCATGATCTCCTTCGGATGTGATCAAACAAGTTTTGTTATCACAATCTCTCAAAGTCAAGCAAGGACCTTTGGTTTCTTCATCAGAAGAAATTACAACAGAATCATTATTCAAAGTCATAGGATGTGTCTCTTTATCTTGAGTAAGAGATTTACCAAGAGCTTCTAATTTAACAGTGAGATCCATATTCTCTTTGGCTAGAATATTCAGTTGAATGTCTTTATCTCCGATCTCATTTTTAAGAAGTTTTGACTCTGTCTTTAATATTAGCACTTTTGTATACAGAGATTTTATGGGTTTTAGGAGTTTTACCAACTCTTTATCAGCATCTTCTTTTCCATCAGAGAACGACTCAGATGTACTCTTAATTCTCGTAACTCCTGGATCGTGAGTCAACGAATTGGTAACATCTTCAACTTTTGAGTATTCATATTATTGCATAACGTTAACTGAATCAGTCATAGATTCAATTCTTATAGGTTGGATCGCACCAAACACCGATTGTTAGATCTTTTCGTGTTTTCCTGCTATGATACCAATTGAAAATACGAGGGTCCCCAAATATACCTCAATATAAAACTTTCCCACCTATAAGTCCTTTCTCCGAAAGTGATTGTCTATGGACTGAGTCGAGACAATACAACGAATTGGTTCACACTTCGTGTGACCGTCTATGGATACGAGATCGATACAATACGACAACAAGATAACTTGCGTGATTGACTATGGATACAAGATCGAGACAATACAACAACAAAGTATGAATACTTGATAATAGGTTTGGACTTAACCAAACACTATAGGATTGCTATCAAGTAATTAGGAATTAAAGTTTGTGTATTTTACTTCTAATTATCATAAAAACAACTATAATTGCGGAAATAGAAAAGTAAAAGACACAGCAAGATTTTGTTAATGAGGAAACCGCAAAATGCACAAAAACCCCGGGACCTTGTCCAGAATTGAATACTCTCATAATGAATCCGCTATACAAAATCTAAACCAGCTTCGTATAGTTGAGACCAAGCAACTAAACCTATAGTTCACCTAGTTTCCTCAGTATCCCTGTGCCTCCAACTTGCAATAAGTCACGCACTTGGAAAAATTCCTTTGGTTCGTATTCCAAACAATAAAGGAACAACAAATATTTTCAGTAACAACTCTTTTCAAACTACGTGGTATGAGTTTGACAAAAGGCTCTTCCGTTTATCCCAATAAACTCCTTTATCGGGTTCTTCGATCAATTTATTTAACAACTACCAAAGTAATTGTTTAAACTATGAAATCAATACTATTAATCACAGATAAATATATTGATGCCGATCTACTTAACTAATCAATCTAATCTATCAAAAGATAAACCGATTGTAGTTGGATCCCCATCCGATCAAGTTTTGTGCACACCAAAGGTTATGAACTCAAATAAGAAATCTTATTTGTATTCAAATCTTCTTAGATGCACGCAAACAATTTGAATCTATTGTGATCAATCACACACAGAACGAAGTCTGTTAACGATGGATATCACAAGACGTCTTTAGATCTACAAACAGTCTAAAGATCCCCGTCGATACTTCGATTTGAGTGAATCTTATATCAGAAGAGAAGATTCTCAAGCATAAAAAAACTATGTGCAATCAAAGTTCAACAACCGTTAGTCAATCAAATCAATCGAAAACTAATAATAAACTGCAATTATCTAGTTTCCCACCAATGGTACTCGTAGAGCTTCTCAATCCCAAAGAAGCCTTTAAAACGAGCGGTCGTAAGAGATTTTGCCTGATTATGGTACTTTCCTCTCCGAATAGACGGCTCCACCAGTAACAACACAAATAGGTAGTTTTGCTGGCTCTGAGGATTAGTTTGCTCGAAATGCAAACTTCAATATATATAGGCCAACGAAGTTTTGACACCAGGGAATTTCCAAAACCGAATATTCTCAAAGATATGCAATAAAGCCAAAATCGGTTTTCATAATTCCTGGAAATGCTTTGTCCAAATATTGACCGAAATATCAGTAGAAAATCTCCAATTAGTAAATGAACATTACCAATTTTTGTTTTCTAAAGATATGCATTTAATTGATGGAAATTAAAAGCATATAAAACTAAAAACTTTAATTAAAAGATTCTCAATTTATTTCGATCCGAGATTCCCCTTTGCTTATTAAGGAATATCTTTGAACAGTAATAGATAAGAATTACTGCACATGTTCAAAATATGTCGACATCTTTACTTTGTAAATCCTTTTTCATATTTACAATCTTGGAACCGATTTGCCACACTTCCAAACGAGTTTAGAATTGGTTCATCTGATTTCCAAGAACTATGTGATTGATCAAAAACATTCAATCACCATTAATGGGTTTAACGGTTTTACCAAACACAAGTTCGGTTCTACCTCCAAGTGGCTACTAGGATCGGTCACAATAGTTTCCAAAACTTTGTTAACTAAGTACCAGAATCGGTTACCACTATTGATGGTACTTACTTATGATCGGTTGCACAGGTTATAGGATCGGTTTCCCCAATTACCGAAACTTGTTAACCTACCACCAAGTTCTAGGATCGGTTACCCAATGACTAGGAATGGTCACACCAATTACAAATATCGATCATACCATCTCAGGTGATCACTTAAGATTGGTTTCACTAATAAAAGTCATACCGATACATAAGTCAGGCATTGTGAATAGTTTTACCAAGATACATAAACAAGTTATGAGCGGTTATACTAAACACGCATATTGGTAATCCAAAGATTTGCAATGAATAAAAATACCAATAAGCCTAGCGATTTCCCTTTCGATTCACAAAACAAGTTTATGAATTGTACTTCCTTTAAACGAATGTAAAAACATTGTTTCCTAGGACGAGATCTTCACCCATACCCATACATATAATCACAATAGATTTCATACATTTATGTCAATGTCTCATATACGAAGTTCAAAAGATAGGCATTATAGTTCGTATTATAATTCCTTAATACTACGTCTAACTAGAGTATAACCATTCACAGCTTCGCAGTTATGTTTTCAATATAGCACGACTTGGAAGATACGTTAGGAATGAAACAGTTCAAGTCAAAATATTATTAACCTAAAGAGGAAGGATGATGTCGTCGTTGTAGCTCTTTACTTCTTCACATTCTTCAAGTCTTCGAGTAATACTTGTATGTCTCATATCCTAATAACTTTCTAGCTAACCTATACGAAGTTGACTCTAGTAAATAATCAAGCGACTCTTTAAATGAGTTTTGGTTCACTAAAATATGACAACCAAACTTGACATACCAACGCTTGGTGGGTTCAACCGAGCTATGCTTTAAAAGATAATCCTACCTTTGGATGTTGATTTAAATTGATTGACACTTGAACATTGGTCTTTGGTATTGTTCAAGTTACTCCTCTTATATTCAATCGGGCTCGCAGATTTCTATGTGCTGATTGTAGATTGAATTAAGAGTTAGAGATATAAACTCTTTGATATACTTTTCTCAAGATTGAGTATGATTGTCTAGTTGATTCTCTAGAAAGTATATTGGAGTAAGTCCTCTCAGATTTCCAAACGAATTGTTAGGTGTGGTTGTTAGACCCCCGCATTTTCAGTAATTTTCCACTTTTTCCATTAGTGAAATTTTTCTGCATGAAATTGCTATTAGTACAAACATGATTAATCTTGTTACTGCTGGAGCGTCTATTCCTTCATAGCCCAAACCTCATGTATCATAATATTTCTTACAAGCTCCCAGCATAGTGGATAATTTTGTTGAACTAAGATTAAACTTTTTCAATTTTTCTTCCATCACAATTACCTTGTTCTGAGCAGCAGAAAGCTCAGCCTCTAATTGTTTCTCTCGTGAGAGAAAAACATTTTCTCTGTCTTTGAAACAACATTGTTGAGAGCTACATCTAGCTTCAGATCCATCAAGTTCTTCTTTCAACAAAAAAATATTTCGACGAAGTTTTTCACATTCATAATTCTTTGAATGCACATCTTCTTCAAGATATTTAAGAAGGGATTGTAAGATATTATATCCACAATCGTAACCTTTAAAGAGTTTTCTCAGTTTCTTGTTTACTAGACAGAGAGGAGTCAGAAACTCAGCCAAGCAAGATGTTGAATTATTTTTCTTTATGAGATGGTCAAAAAGCTTGATGTATTGCGAGACTTCCTCATCAACATCGTATCCATCGTCTGAATCACTTTCATCCGAAAGACCATCCAACTGTTCATCTAGGCGTGTTTTTCAGTTATACACAACTTCTGACAATGGGGAAGATGTGATAGATTTCTCAGGAGAAAGCAGAGCTTTGAACCAAGTCAGACCGTTTCTGAAATGTGATGTGTTGTTTGAGATAAAACTACTGTCCATAGATTCAGATTGCTGCAAACACAGACTTATGAGGTTTTAAACGTGTTTGCCCGCTCTGATACCAATTGAAAAAGCGGGGGTCTAACAACCACACCCAATATTTCATTAGGAAATCTGTATGGACTAACTCCAATATAATTCCAAGAGAATCAACAAGACAGTCACACTTCAATATAATTTTATTATCTAACTGATTGAACTATGCACAACCTGTGATATTTAAATTATATAAAAATATAATACGGAAAAGAAATAACACAAACACCAGAAATTTTGTTAACGAGGAAACTGCAAATGCAGAAAAATCCCGGGACCTAGTCCATATTTGAACACCATACTGTATTAAGCCGCTACAGACTCTAGCCTACTACAAGTTAACTTAGGAATGAAATGTAGTTGAGCCCTAACCAACAACTAAGAGTTGATGCGACCCAAATTCGAAGACTTGATAAACAAATCTGTGTCACGCAGAAAAGTCTATTGAATATATAAATCTGTCTCCCACAGAAATACCTACGAGTTCTGTTCCATATTTTGATAAATCAAGGTGAACATGAACCAATTGATACACCGGTCTTATATTCCCGAAGAACATCCTAGTAATATCAATCACCTCACAATAATCTTAATCGTATGAAAGCAAAACAAGATATTGTGGAATCACAAACGATGATACGAAGATGTTTGTGATTACTTTTTATCTTACATATCGGAGATTAAATCTCGAGCAAATCTTAGAGAAGATAGTACTCAACACGATAGAACAAAGTAAGATTAGAACACGCAACTATAGAGAAAATAGTTGGGTCTGGCTTCAGAATCCCAATGAAGTATTTAAGTCGTTAACCTATAATGGTTTTAGGATAAACCTAGGTTAAAGGAGAATCGGCTCTAGCCGCAACTAGTATCACATAGGAGGTGTGGGGATTAGGTTTCCCAGTTGCTAGAGTTCTCCCTTATATAGTCTTAAAATCAGGGTTTGCAATCAATGCTACCTTGGTAACAAAGCATTCAATATTCATCATCAGATGAAAACCTGATTAGAGTCAAGCTAATATTTTTCAACCGTTAGATCGAACTTAGATTGTTATACACAAATGAAATGTGACTTCATTTAGGTATGAGTAACTGTACCCAAACATGTGCACATAGTTGGCTCAACAATAGTTAGCCGAAGTTAGCCATATGAACACTTTCGTATCAATCTTGTTCATCTTAATCGAAACTAGTTCAAATTGCTCAAATGAAACTAGTTATGAAGTTATTCAATTGTTTATATTGCCATAGAAGTATACAAGACACAATTGAAGAAAAATAGATTTTGATTCACTTGAGTCAATTCATGAATATTATATCCACGGTTTGCAGTAGATTGCATTCCTTATTATATAAATGTATTTGTTCATGAACAAACCGATTTAGAACTTAACCCATTAAAAGTATGCAAACGGGTACGCATACTTAGAATTCCGGACTTGGTCTGGGTTCGCCAGTATGCGAACGGGTAAGCATACTGTCGTACGTGACCAAACTCATTTGAATTCTCGTACTTGAACTTTTCAGCCGGTATGCATACGGGTATGCATATTAAGTTCCCGGACTTCAACTATCAAACCAGTACCCATACGGGTATGCATACTATGGTTCCCGGACTTTGAATAACTTGCAACAGTTAGCATACAAGTACGCATACTGTGTTATATCCAATCAATGATTAATCGTTCTAAACTCCATATTATTCATTGAAACATTCTTGGAAGACAGGAATAGCTGTCTCACACAAACTATTAGCTTCAAAGCAATTTTCGAGTGATCAATAGATCAATACGAAATACTCCGAGTCTACATCAAATGACTGTCTCACGTAAATCATGCAAGATAATACCAGGCGATTTTCACATGATCATCTTTTGACTTCCGTCAAAAATGAAGATGAACTTGTTTAAAGCGAAAGCTTACCAACACATAGTTTGAGAAATATGTAAGGGAGTTAAACTCAGCTCAAAATATCAAATGCGTATAAAGTAACGTCTATATAGTTATACGACTTTTGTCCGAATAGGAGATAGAATAGAAATAGAATTCTGTGTTCTAGATGAGTTCAAGTCTCCACATACCTTTTGTTTATGAAGTTCCACAAGCTCCCCTTAGTAGTTCTTCGTCTTCAATCGATGAACACCGTGAAGTCTAAATCTCAACTACACATTCTATCCTAATCCGAGACATAGCTATAAGTAGACTAGAAATTAAGAATTATAGTTTTGGCAACTAAATTTGACAAATAAGCTTGAGATAGCAACGCTTGTGAGTTCGACAAAGCACTTCTCTAACAGAATCTGTGAACCTGATTATTATGAGAAACAACTTGAACGGTACCAAAGACCAATGTTCAAGTGTCAATCAATTTCAATCAGCAACCAAAGGTTGGATTTGTTAATTGATTGAAATACGCACAACTTGTGATATTTTAATTATCTAAATAAATATAATGCGTAAAATAAATAACACAGACACCAGAAGTTTTGTTAACGAGGAAACTGCAAATGCATAAAAATCTCGGGACCTAGTCCAGTTTGAACACCACGCTGTATTAAGCCGCTACAGACTGTAGCCTACTACAAGTTAACTTTGGACTGGAATATAGTTGAGCCCTAACCAATCTCACATTGATTAAGGTACAGTCGCGTTCCTTACGCCTCTGAATCCCAACATGAGTCTATGCACTTGATTCCCTTAGCTGATCTCACCCATAACAAATAGTTGCTACGACCCAAAGTCGAAGACTTGATAAACAAATCTGTCTCCCACATAAAAGTCTATTCTGATATATAAATCTGTCTCCCACAAAAATACTTACGAATTTTTTGTTTCGTCTTTTGATAAATCAAGGTGAACAGGAACCAATTGATAATTCGGTCTTATATTCCCGAAGAAAAACCTATAAATATCAATCACCTCCCAATAACTATATGGTAGTAGAACAAGTTATTTGGAATCACAAAGAATGAGACAAAGAGCTTCGTGATTACTTTTTATATTTTACCTATCATAGATAAATCTCGAGTAAATATAAGAGAAGATAGTACTAAATACGATAGAACAAGTAAGATCAGAACGCGCAACTACAGAGAAATAGCTGGGTCTGGCTTCAGAATCCCAATAAAGTATTCAAGTCGTTAACCTATAATGGTTTTAGGAAAACCCTAGGTTAAAGGAGAATCGACTCTAGTCGCAACTAGTATCACATAGGAGGTGTGGGGATTAGGTTTCCCAGTTGATAAATTTCTCCCTTATATAGTCTTCAAATCAGGGTTTGATAACTTTGTAACAAAGCAATCAATATTCACAGTTGGATGAAAACCTGATTTAAGATTCAAGCTAAGTTTGCACAAAAACAAGGAAATATCTCTCCACCGGTAGATGGTCTTAGCTTGTTACACACAAATGAAATATACCTTGATTTAGATATGGATAACCGTACCTAAACGTGTATATTGAGTTGGCTCAATAACAGTTAACCAAAGTTAGACATATGAACACTTTTATCTTAACCATGTTCATCTTTATACTTCTAGATCAAATAATAATCAAATGAATCTAATTGTGTTACTCATAGAGTTGTTCAATTGTTTATATTCTAATAGAAGTATACAAGACACAATTGAAGCAAAATCAGATTTATTCGAAAGAATCAGATCATGAACACTTTAGCCACAGTTTGTAAATAATGCATTCCTTAATATATAAATTTATTTTTTCATGAGTATGAAAAGATACTCAACCGATTTTTGAACTTAACCACATAAGTTTGCAATAGGGTACGCAAACTTAAGTTCCGGACTTTTATCTTTTCCGACCATTGGAAAATAGGTACATATACTGTCGCTCCAGACCGCATTCAGGTGAAATAGTTTAAAAACGGGTACGCAAACATAGTTCCCAGACTTTGACAATTAAAACCGTTTGCATACAAGTATGCATACTTGGTTCCCAGACCTGAATTATTCTTACAATAGTTTGCATACGGGTATGCATATTGTGCTATATCCAGACAATGATTAATTGTTCTAAACTCCCATTTCAATCATTGAAACATTCTTAGAAGACGACAATAACTGTCTCACATAAACTATTAGCTTATAAGCAATTTTCAAATGATCGAATGATCAATACGAAGCATTCCGAGTCTACATCAAATGACTGTCTCACATAAATCATGTAAGATGTTACAAGGCGATTTTCACATGATCATCTTTTGATTTTCGTAAAGAATAATGATGAACGTAGTTAAAACAAAAAGCTTTCCAACATATATTTCGAGAAAAGATATAAGCGAGTTAAACTCAGATCGAAATATCAAATGTGTATAACATAAAGTCTATATAGCTATATGACTTAGTCTCAATAGGATATATAATAGAATAGACTTCTGAGTGATAGATGAGTTTAAGTATCCACATACCTTTTGTTTATGAAATTCCTCCAAGCTCCCATAGTAGATCTTCGTATTCAATCGATGAACGCCATGAAGTCTAAAGCTCAACTACACATTCTATCCTAATCCGAAACATAGATATAAATAGACTATAAATCAAGACTTATAGTTTTGACAACTAAACTTGACAAACAAGCTTGAGATAGCAACGCTTGCGAGTTCGACCTAGCAGTGCTCTAACAATAACACTGTCTTGTATCCGTATCTATAGTAGTTCTATATTTTTCTCTAAATATAGATTCAAAACATTCCTGAATGACATCAATGACACATATCACTTTTCCAGGCTATTTTTGAATGATAAAACTTGAATCATGGTCTTTATCCCGAACAATAAATTTTTCTTAACCGAAATTCATCAAGTATGAACAAATGTTCATTAAGAATACTCATTATATTTCGAGAATTAATTATCAAGATAAACTTGAATCGAAATTCTTGTTTATGCATAATAGTCTAATAAGTTGTGTGACATCGTCTGAAAGATAGGAAGATAAATATAACTTGAGATATAGGTGGTTCAATTTTCACTTACATTTTGTTGATAAATTTCTCCAAAAGCTTCAGTTGATCTTCGCGTTCAAATGGCAAAATGCAATGATGACTGCCGTGAACCACTGTTTCTCAACTAAATTTCTGTTAGAGCACTGCCCAGACGAACTCGCAAGCGTTGCTATCTCAAGCTTGTTTGTCAAGTTTAGTTGATCAAAACTATATACTTGATTTCTAGTTTACTTATAGCTATCTCTCGGATTTGGATAGAAGTGTGTAGTTGAGCATTAGACTTCACGACGTTACCAATTGAAGAAGAAGATCTAATGAAGAGCTTGGAGGAACTTCATCAACAAACAATATGTGGAGACTATATCTTATCTATCACTCATAAATATATTCTATTTTATCTTGTAAAGAGACTAAGTCGTGTAGCTATATAGACTTTCACATTATACACATTTGAAATTCCGAGCCGAGTTTATCTCCCTTATATATTTATCGAAATATGTGTTGGAAGCTTTTTATCATTATCTAAACTTCATCATCTACTTGACGAGTTTAGTTGTAGACAATTTATTTGTTGGAAACTAAATAATAAGTTAAGATGATCATGTGAAAATTACCTTGAACATCTTACATGATTTGTGTGAGACAATCATTTGATGTTAACTTGGGAAGTTTCGTATTGATCGATTAATCACTTGAAAATTACTTGAAGCTAGTAGTATCTATAAGATTACCATTGTTGTCTTCTAAGGATGATTCAACGATTAAAAGAGAGTTTTAGAACCACTACTAACATCTGGATATAACACAGTATGCGTACCTAGTATGCGAACTGTGAAGTTCTAGTTCAAGTACGGAACTCTTGTTGCGAACTATTTTTGCGAACGGGTTTACCTGTGAAAGGTCCGGAACTGTGGTTTGCGAACAGTGTTTGCGAACGGATAGACTAGGCCAGTTTCGGAACTATGGTTTGCTAACGGCTAAGACTAGGCCAAGTCCGGAACTGTGGTTCGCGTACTCTGTTTGCGAACACAGTGGTTAGGTTCTAAAACCGGTAAGTATGACAATTCATACTCATGAACTCAGGTTCGTTTGCAAACTAAAGTCCCTGGAACTGTAATTAAATAAGGTATGCAAACTTGTTTTGCAAACCGTGGCATTATCTTCATGAATTGATTCTTGTATAAGTACTTTGTACAACTACAAACCAAACCGAATATGTTTCAAATGGTTTATATATAGTTCTATAAGATGATGAACATTTGAACATCTCTCTTGAAACACATTTAGATTCATTTGATTATCCATAATGATTGATTGATCATCATATTTGATCTATAAGAGTTAGATGAATATGGCTAAACTATAAGTATTCATGTGGCTAACTTCGGTTAACTATTGTTGTGCCAACGGTTATACACGTTTAGGTATGGTTTATCCATATCTAAATATAAGTATATTTAATTTGTGTGCATTAAGCTAATAGCATTTGTAGTTACCTAAAATCGGTGAGAGGCTAGAGATGGGATTCTAGGGTTTCTGAAAGTGAGTTATTGGAGGTTGAGCACGAACAGTCTTCGCCTAAACCACGCACAGTGACCGTTCAAAGGATGCTTCAGTCACAGGGAAGAAGGATTAGGGTTGGTCTTAGGAAGGGAAGCAGATGGAGAGAGAGATCCGAGAAAAAATTATTGCTCTGAGAGGTTCTGAGAAAAAAGATCGTAGCTTGGAAAATAGATGACCTATTTATAGATGGATTCTCCAATCTCAAGTCGGTAAAGATAAGGATTGCTTTTCGTGCCATGCGGAACAATTCTCCCGTCTCTTCAGGAATAGGGATAAACTAGGTTGAGTTTATCTCATTATTCCACCGCCTTTATTCTCTTCTGCGGTAAGAAATAAGCCGGGTATTTCTCACACATGCCGTAGACCGCCAGACCAAAACCCTAATTGATATCCCCCCCATTTGTGTGAAGCTGAATCAGCCTTAATGATGACGTATTTGAGAGAGAAATATTCTCTTTAGCCGAGTTGACCAAGATAGTGAGATATTCTCTGATTTGTGAGAATGACTAGGATGAGTCACGTGAAAAGGAATGCAATTCCTTAGGAATCGTGTGCAGAGTGTGAGAGGAGCTGATGCTGATCTCCCTCTCTCCGTGGCCGGTCACACATGTCATGTGAAAACAATATTTTTGTTTGTAGGTCCCTTTGTTAAGCATGCGGTGCTCAAGAGAGCCTATCCACGTTTTTAGATAGCCGTGTATAATTCAGGCTCGATTTACTAGCCGTGAGTGTATTTGAGAGGTTGAGAAATAGGTTTTGAGCGCTAGGTAAGGCGTGCGCCTCTCCAATAAATCTCTCTGTGATTTTTGCAGGGAGATTTTTGCGGACAGCTCAAAAATCTCTCTGTGATTTTTGCAGAGAGATTTTTGCAGACAGCTCAAAAATCTATATGTGATTTTTGCAGAGAGATTTTGCGGACAGCTCAAAAATCTCTCTGTAATTTTTGCAGAGAGATTTTGAATCTCTCAGAGATTTTTGCAGACAGATCAAAAATCTCCCTGTGATTTGTGCAGAAAGATTTTGAATCTCTCAAAGATTTTTGCGGACAACTCAAAAATCTCTCTGTGATTTTTTGCAGAGAGATTTTTGCAGACAGCTCAAAAATCTCTCTGTGATTTTTGCAGAGAGATTTTGAATCTCTCAGAGATTTTTGCGGACAGCTCAAAAATCTCTCTGAAGATTTTCTTAACGAATCCGTATCTCTCTGCAGTCAGCTGGGACTTGGCCTGGAGAGAAAGAGAAAAAGGCTTTGTACGCCCAATTAACGTCTTGGCTCAATTGTCTTTGACCAGCGTATCTTGTAGAGATTTTCTAGGAATCAATTGCGTGTCCATATAATGAGACAACAAGACCAGTGTATCTCGAAAGGATGTTCTTGGAGTCTGTCGAAAAGGCTCAGAGGTAGAGTAACCAGCGTATCCCGCGGGGATGTCCTAGGAGTTATTCGGAAACCTCAGTAAGTCGAGTCAGAGCCTAGAGCAGACATGACCACTGTATCTCACGATGATGTACTAGGAATTAGTCTTTGATCTCAAATAGGGTGAGTTGTGCTTACAGGAGATATGCAAATATCCGCTCTGGGTCATAAGTCCATCGGGGACGTATTTACGCATCTACAGAGCCTACATGACCAGCAGCATCTCGTTGAGGACGTATACTAGGAATCATGGCATCACAATCAGCTGCGTCTCGCGAAAACATGCTGGAATTATGGCTATTCTGGTTCATAAGTCTGCCGGGGACGTTTTACGCTCTACAGAACCTACGTGACTAGCAGTATCTCGTTGAGGATGTGCAAGAGGATTCACGACATCACGACCAGCAATGTCAGGGACGTATACTAGAAATCGTGGCTAAGGATGCCTTGAGGACTAAGGGCTTAATCTCTCCCGTGAGAGTTGAATTCTGTCTATAGGGTTAAAATGACACTTTTGATCTTTATCCAAATTTCACCATCTACATTAAGTCCCCTACTCAGAGTAGAACCTTGATTTTTCTATGATGAGTATATAGATGGTAACAAATCATTCGTACGCAATTACAATTCATTCATCCTTTTAGACGTGCAGAATCCCCGAATTGATGTTTAGCCTTCGATCGTTGCGACTTTGATCTTGAAATCGATTCTGGACCTTGGAATTCCCTGATACTTTGTGTTGAACGTCAATGAAGTAATAATGAAGTCTTGATGGGACAAAATTTCCGTCTTAGAAGAATAAAATTCGTTAATTAGGGTTTACTCATCCAAAACCCTAATTTTCTCTCTTTGTGCATCCTTGAGTTTATGAGCATGTACATGCGGGTATGTGGGAAAGAGAGAGTTTCTAAACGGTTTCCTAGATGGCCTTGATGTTGGTGAAGAGCCGTGAGAAAAGACATGCACCTACCTTTTGAAGTTTCAGACAATCTGGAGATGCTCGAAGAGCCTTGGTAGGCGTGCATATTCCATATGGATTCAGAGATTTGCATGTTGAGAACTTTTCAATTCCTTGTACCAATCAGACACCCCTTTTCTGAGAGAAAATGCCCATCTTTGAAACCAAGGGTATTTTCATCAAAAAAGCAATATGAGCCTGATTTTTCTTTGGCATGAAAGAGATATGGAGCTCTCTAATCATATTCACGTCTTGAAAGAGGAATTGGCGTGTCTCTGATCCTGGTTTTGGAAATCATGAACCTGAATTCCCTGTTTTGAGCTAAATTCCTTTTATTTTCTCTGTAATTCTGCTTTTCTGGATTTCGTTTCAACCCCATTCTTCTTTGAACACTTAGAGACTCAATATTCACATGCATGAGGCCTTTGGAAGGAGTATATGATATCTTGGTCGGTCTCTAGACGTATCTAGGTTTTCTTCTTCGAAAATACTCAAAATTGCAATATAAGGGTATTTTGGTCAAAATCCCTTATGAGCTCATTGTTGTTGAAGATAAATGAGATAAAATGGATTTATAGAGGCTTAGAGAACCGCCTAAGAGAATGAGAGAGGCCCGGTCTCCTCTCTTTTAGAATAAATCTCTTTTCAAACAAATTTCTTGAAATTAGGGCTTTTCGACAAAACCCTAATTCTCTTCGTCTTTCAATCCTTATGAAAATAACTCCAAGAGAATATATCACGTACCACTGTCCTAGGAGAGCATCCTCATGCGTGAAAAGGGTCTTGGACACGACTTGGAAGAGTTTTGGAAGTAGAAAAGACCTTGGTTTCTTTATTTAAGCCAAATTAGGGTATTTTCCTTAAAATCCTAAGTTTCTTCGACTTTGATCCCTTTGAAAGAATTCCAAGAGAATAAGTGACGTCCCATTGTACTAGAAGCCTATTCTCACGCATAGGAAGGGATTGTATACGGCTTGGAGGAGTTTTGGAAGGAGAAAAGACCCTGATTTCCTTATTTGAGTCAAATTCCTTTGATTTCCGCTTTTAACTCTAATTGCTTTTCCCTTTTGCTTCAAGGCTTCCATTTTTGGAATCAAATTGAAAAGAGTAGTATTTTGGACGTGTTCTAGGTTTAGAAACCGGTCCAGTATATTCCACGAATTTTATTCATAGTAGAATTCCTTGTTTAAGTTGAATTCCTTTGTCTTTTCTTAAAACTCCTTTCTTTGCTTGGCTTGAAATCTAGTGGGACACATTGGAGGCTGAGGTAACTTGAAAGCCATGTGCATGTGTCTGGTTCCATGATTGGATAAGAACTTGATCACTTCTCTTGGCCAAATCCCCTTTTCTTCAAAATAGCCAAAATATCGAACTAGGAGCACTTCTATGTTTACTTCTGCCTTTTTTCTTGATAAGTCTGCGTTCAAAGATGTGAAGAAACTTCGACATGAATTTTGATTTACTTTGGTAAGTATAGAAACAAGTAAAACACGTCCTGGACTCTTTTGATAAAATCCTCTTTTTAGGAATATTGAGAAAAGTCTCAAATCATGATTATGTTTATCAAAACCCTAATTCTGTCTGCTCTTGTGCTCATGAGGGAGAGAAAAGATCCGAGTGGAAACCATCATGTGAGGCTGACCACACATGAAAAGAGAGTAAAAAAAACGTCTTTTGCTTAATATGGACAACTAGATGGCTTGGGTTTCCTTGTTGGATTCATATTCCTCTTTCCGCTTGAAGTAGAAATAGTTTTACAAGAAACCCGTTCGTTATACTTAATGCTTGCAATTAATTCTTGATCCCAAAATTCCAAACATGGCATGAATGTTACCGAATGATCACATCTTCTTTTTGCTTCGATGGTAGCTTTGTTCTTCTTTCAAAACGATACTGCTCTTCAAAGTGATGACATAGAAGTTAACAGAAGTACTTATCATCTTGAGTTTGCTCATGTAGATACCCATCCTTCGTTCCCCATTGAGTCATATTTGGTGAGTCTTGATCTTTATACATACTTGATCATATATTCATATTCCTTTGACCATTGAATGAATATAAGTAGTCATATTTGTCAAGGATTCTCTTCGTTTATGTGTTCGTCATAAAACTTCAGATTTGAGACAGTTAGAGAGAGTGGATTTAAAATCTTTATATGGACTCCGATTTGAGTCCCCAAACCCAACTTTGAAATAAAATGATATAGGCTTTCTAACACAAAAAGAATGGCTCGATTCCGAGTTCGTTTGGCCAATCAAATCCATGCATACTTTTGACTTCAGAAATCTCGTATAAAAAATTCAGGAGTTTTCAGATTGCACTTACTTCGGTGTTGGGACCACATCTCCTAGCTCGTTTGTCGGTTTGAAGCTCCATTTTGGTATGTTGTTGGGAATACATAGAGGAACATATTTTCTTCAGAAAGTACCCCGAAATTCCCTATGAATTTTCATTAGTTTTCAAGTCTTTGCGCTGGAACTTGCGGATATCTGCTTTCGAAAGGAGTCCTTGTTGCGTTTGAACTCTTGATGTATTGAGACTCTTAGGAAACGTCATCTTGGAGTTTTATGACCTAATTAGCCTTCCCTAGCTTGTTATAGGTCGTCAATTTGACCCCCTTGAGCCAAAACGCGTCTGTGGCGTGCTTATACGTTTTTACCCTTAGTTACGAAAAAAACATGTATTCTCTTGATTCTTCATGGAAAGTGTGGACCCAAACAAATATGTGAGCATACCATGAGATGTGAGATGGATTCCTTGATAAGTATAAGACTCTAGGTATGAGGTTCGGGTTGAAGGGATTAGGAGAAGACAAGGCTTGAATATATTAGGAGAGGACAAGGTTTGAAGGGATTGGATGAAACAAAAATTGAAGGGATTGTATGAGGACAAGATTTTAGGCGGGAAGTCCGGTTCTCATATAAAGAAACTCCTAGTCATATGTTGTTGCTCCCTTAGTTTATTTCTTCTAATTCCTCTCTCGTTTGTAGCGCACTCTTCATGATGAGAACGAGTTCGACCTTGGTAGAGCGGGGATGAGCGGTCTTCAACAATTTCATAGGACCTTCAGAAACAGAATAATTGTGTAGAGAGACAAATGACCCGCCTGAGGTGATTTCATGGACCCATGTATACTATAACTTCAGATGAGACACTTGTTTGGCGGACTTGCTTCTAAAGATCTTGTAAATCTTTATGACCATCGTGAGAATCTTTGCTTCAATATGAGGTAGTCGCGAGAATGACTCAATTCTGTCAGGGTCTGTCGGGGTGAGTTGAGTTCAGAGAGGTTCTTAATTTGGAGGTGCATATGGTAGATGAAGTGGAACATGCTAAGAAAGTGTCTTCATATGCAGAGGCCAAAGTGAAGCATCATAACATGGAGAAATAGATTTTCTCTAGGGGGCTCTGTCGGATGATTTTCTTCGGGGTTGATATTTTCTCTCTCTGAACCTTACCAGTATGCATCTGGTAAAGGAATGAGACCCTCATGAGTTCTAACTTGATGTAAACCCTAGATTGCTCTTGTCAGGTATGCGAGTAGGTGAAAAGCCAAAGTTAAATTCGTAATAGAAGTTCCTCCCTTGTGCGGCCTTCACTCTAGAGGCTCTAGAAGCTTCGTTTGACTTCCGATTACAGTGGTTGACCCCAACTATCAAACAAAACAGACTTTCCTTTCATCTATTTTAGTTAAATTAGGATTTGGAGCTTGTTTTTCCGGTGATATATCCATACGAAGTTGAACTCGGAATCCAGATCTATTTAACAACAATTACTTCAAGTGTTTTGATGATATCTCTTGGATCGTGCATTGAACCATCATTCCATTTTAACACATGGTAGGAGAGACATGGAAGGATACTTTTATCAACGATGAGTTTTCAAACTCTCTGCCCATTTGTATTAGTTCTTCGAGTTATGTGACTAAAGTATGAGTCGCGTCTGAGTAGACTGTAAACTGTATACTCCTATTCAAACCGATTGCGAACCCTAGTTTGTCTCCTGCATGCATTCATTGTTTAAAAATAATTTGAATGCTTCTTTTACTTTATATAGTCATGTTACACGCATATAAAACCCTAAAACATCTTATAGGGACGAAACTTTCCAGATTTGAACCGTCACATCTTCAGTCAGGACCCGGGACATAGTTGCGATTGCTGAATACAGAGAAGATGCCGGCGAAGGAGAATTCGATGATACTGAAGAGAGGTGCGATATTTATCGAGTCACAAATGATTTCCTTTCATGATTTTGAAGGCCAGAATCTAGTCTCATAGTCCCCAAGTAATAACATATTGTGATGTGGGTTTGAGGAGTTGAATGGTCTCGATGTGTCCCAATCTTTAGAGACTCTTGCGTTGATCGTTTATAAATATTCAATCTGGAAACTGGATGTCAGGGTCACCTTTTGTGGGTCATGCAAAGGTGTATATCACGGTTTCACGTTAGT
The DNA here is from genome assembly GCF_003573695.1 of Papaver somniferum. Lineage (NCBI taxonomy): Eukaryota > Viridiplantae > Streptophyta > Magnoliopsida > Ranunculales > Papaveraceae > Papaver > Papaver somniferum. The sequence continues at coordinate 1,614,993 of NW_020622492.1, forward strand.
CCCCAGTTTGATATATGACTAGAGATTCTTATCGACTCGAGACGCTTGGAAAATGAAGTAAAACCCTCGTAGAATTTGAGTCTTAAAGGCGAGAAAGCGATACTATGCGGGTTGGAGATGCATGTGGAGAGTCATGTCGAGATATTGCCGCATGTGTATTTGTGGACAAGATGTAGTTGTTTTTCCTCCTCTACAAGGTGTCTTGACATGGATTCATGTGAACTTTTGTAGTAAAATTATCCGTTGAGATTTATTCTTCTTTTGGGAGGATGCTCAACCGAACTTAAGAGTAGTATATGCCTTCTGATACAATTAGGGTAATAGATACATACAGCTCCAACTGCGCAGTCGATTTTTGTTTTATTGATGGAATAACTCTTTAGGAATCTGCTAGATAATTCTTCACATGGAGGAGTTTTTTTTTGACATGAGGAAATTGTATGTGATCGTCATATATTTTCCTTTGCTCATCGCATCTGAGCCTGACTAATGGGATAACATGTCAATTAGATTTTCTCGATAGAAGAGACTTTGACCGAGGGAACTGCTAGTATGCGCCTGAATGAGTAACGTGTATCCTGAAGCTATGGTTTCAGATCCTTCTCTTGTTTTACTTCAGTGACAGTAGCTAGTTGTATCTATATGTCAAGTAACGGAGTTTTATCTCAATTGTTGGCACTTCATATTTCTTTTCCCTTGGTAGGTTCAGGTGCGAATATATTCTCCTTTTCCTTCTTGGGTGAACTGAGATCCCATAGGAAAATGATACTGGATAATCATTGGTGTAGCCTAGATGGAGGCTCATCGAGACTTAGTCGTACAATCGCTGGGACTCCTTTTCTTTCTGACAGGACGAAAGTTGAGATAACATATTGACCAGCGGCTTTGCGTCTTCGGATAAATCTGAGTTTTGGTTGAGCCTCGTCTTGGGATCTAGTTTCGCCTCATACTTTGTCGTGTTCTTGTCACGATCCTCTGGAGCAGGAAGGGAGACAACATGTATCTTTCTTGGAGGTTTATGACCCTACGTGGCTCTGCAATGCTTTTGACTAGGTCACAGATTTCTTGGAGCCTTTCCAAGTTTCTGTTAATTTTATCCCGTAGACGGCAAAAAGACAAATCCGACGGAGAAAGAACTAGGTAAATCGGATACAAAATGAAAGAGTTATAAGTAAAATAGTAAACTTCCCGAGTCCCCTGTGATCAGGTTGAGGGCCCTTGACCTAAACGAATTTTGGAACAAATATTCGCCAGAATCTCCAAGTTTAGAGCGTCATCTGGTCCTTGAGTTCCTTGAGAGTGATAAGGACGGCTGGATGGTTGCTCCTTTGCTCTGTCGCGTTCGTAATGAGATTTATATTCTCCGGTGAGATTGATTGTAGGATTTTGTCAGTGCTATTATCAGCAGTTTTAGTACTCATTCTTTAGAAAACGTGTACTCGATCTAGATTTGTTGGATCCATCCCTTCTGGTAACTCTAAAGGCGTTTTCAAATAAGTCTGTATGTCGATCCGAGATTTTTATGAAAATCGGTTACTAGGGCGTTCAGTTATGCAGGACGAGATCCATGTGATCCGTGATGCACTAACTTATTCACTAAAGTCAAACTCGAACGAGAGAGAAAGTGCTGGTGGGGATAACTCTCTCGATTAAGTCTGTAATGGATTTACATAGACCAAATTAATTGAATATTTTTCTGTTTCAATTGTTGGAATCGTCTTCCTTCCTAAGAGACCTTGATTGATATCTGTAACTGAATGAACAACCTCCCACTGTGGTAGCCAAAATGTAGTTACCTAAAATCGGTGATAGGCTAGAGATGGGATTCTAGGGTTTCTGAAAGTGAGTTACGGGAGGTTGAACACGAACATTCTTCGCCTAAACCACGCACAATGTCCGTTCAAAGGCTGCTTCAGTCACAGGGAAGAAAGATTAGGACTGGTCTTATGTAGGGAAGCACATGAAGAGAGATATCGAAAAAGTTATTGCTGTGAGAGGTTATGAGAAAAAGATCGTAGCTTGGAAAATAGATGACCTATTTATAGCTGGATTCTCTAATCTCAAGTCGGTGAAGATAATGATTACTTTCCATGCCGTGCGGAACAATTCTCCCGTCTCTTCAGGAATAGGGATAAACTAGGTTGAGTTTATCTCATTATTCCACCGCTTTTATTCTCTTCTACGGTGAGAAATAAGCCGGGTATTTGTCACACGTGTTGTAGGCCGCCAGACCAAAACCCTAATTGATATCCCCCCATTTGTATGAAGCTGAATCAGCCTTTGCGATGACGTATTTGAGAGAGAAATATTCTCTTTATCCGAGTTGGCCAAGATAGGGAGATATTTTCTGATTTGTGAGAATGACTAGGATGAGTCACGTGAAAAGGAATGAAATTCCTTCAACATGTGCAGAGTGTGAGAGGAGCTGATGCTGATCTCCCTCTATCCGTGGACGGTCACACATGTCATATGAAAACCATATTATTGTTGGTAGGTCCCTTTGTTAAGCATGCGGTGCTCAAGAGATCCTATCCACGTTTTTGGATAGCCATGTATAATTCAGGCTCGATTTACTAGCCGTGAGTGTATTTGAGAGTCCGAGAAATAGGCTCTGGGCGCTAGGTAAGGCGTGCGCCTCTCAAAAAAATCCCTCTGTGATTTTTGCAGAGAGATTTTGAATCTCTCAGAGTTTTCTGCGGACAGCTCAAAAATTTCTCAGAGATTTCTGCGGACAGATTTTGAATCTCTGTGATTTTTGCAGACAGCTCAAAAATCTCCCTGTGATTTGTGCAGAGAGATTTTGAATCTCTCAGAGATTTTTGCGGACAACTCAAAAGTCTCTGTGATTTTTTGCAGAGAGATTTTTGCAGACAGCTCAAAAATCTCTCTGTGATTTTTGCAGAGAGATTTTGAATCTCTCAGAGATTTTTGCGGACAGCTCAAAAATCTCTCTGAAGATTTTCTTAACGGATCTGTATCTCTCTGCCGTCAGCTGGGACTTGGCCTGGAGAGAAAGAAAAAAAGGCTTTGTACGCCCAATTAACGTCTTGGCTCACTTGTCTTCGACAAGCATATCTTGTAGAGATGTGTTAGGAATCAATTGTGTGTCCATATAATGAGCCAACAAGACCAGTGTATCTCGGAAGGATGTTCTAGGAGTCTGTCGAAAAGGCTCAGAGGTAGAATAACCAGCGTATCCCACGGGGATGTCCTAGGAGTTATTCGAAAACCTCAGTAAGTCGAGTCAGAGCCTAGAGCAGACATGACCAGTGTATCTCACGATGATGTACTAGGAATTAGTCTTTGATCTCAAATAGGGTGAGTCGTGCTTACAGGAGATATGCAAATCTCCGCTCTGGGTCATAAGTCCATCGGGAACGTATTTACGCATCTAAAGAGCCTACATGACCAGAATCATCTCGTTGAGGACGTATACTATGAATCCTGGCATCACAATCAGCTGCGTCTCGCGAAAACATGCTGGAATATTGGTTGTTCTGGTTCATAAGTCTGTCGGGGATGTTTTACGCTCTACAGAACCTACGTGACCAGCAGTATCTCGTTGAGGATGTGCGCTAGGAGTCATGGCATCACGACCAGCAGTGTCTCGCGGGGACGTATACTAGAAATCGTGGCTAAGAATTCCTTGAGGACCAAGTGCTTAATCTCTCCTGTGAGAGTTGAGTTCTGTCTATAGGGTTAAAATGACACTTTTGACCTTTATCCAAATTTCACCATCTACAACATCTAACGGTGGAGATTGATTGGTTATTTTCTAAGCAGACTTATCTTGAATCTTAAATCAGGAGTTCATTTAACGGTGAATATGAATTGCTTTGTTACTAAGCTATCTTAGCTTTGATTGTAAGCAACCCTTATTTGAAAGACTAAGTAAGGGAGAACTCTAGCATCTGGGAAACCTAATCCCAACACTCTCGTGTGTCCTAGTTGCAAACTAGAGTCGATTCTTCATTAACCTAGGTTTTCCAAAACCATTATTAGGTTAACGACTTGAAGATTTCATTTGGGATTCGTGAAGACATATCCAACTATTTTCTCTGTAGTTGCATATTCTGATCTTACTGTTTCTATCATGTTGAGTTTAATCTTCTCTAAGATTTTCTCGAGATTTATCTCTGATAGGTAAGATATAAAAAGTAATAACAACAATTCTCCGTCTCAGACTCTTGTGATTCCCCAACTACATGCGAGACTTGGTTATTTCTCAACTACATTCCAGTCCGAAGTTAACTTGTAGTAGGCTAGAGTCTGTAGCGGCTTAATACAGTGTGGTGTTCAAATCTGGACTAGGTCCCAGGGTTTTTCTGCATTTGCATTTTCCTCGTTAACAAAATTTCTGGTGTCTGTGTTATTTCTTTTTCACAATATATTTGTTTATTTAATTGAAAAATCATAGGTTGTGCGTAATTCAATCATAATTGATAAATCCTACCTTGTTTGTTTTTTAGGACTTGATTGACACTCGGCCATTGGTTTTTGGTACCATCCTAGTTATTCTCATAAAAATCAGTCTCACGGATTTCTATCTAGTTGATTTACTGATTGTATTGAGAAATAGATAAAGCTCTTTGATATCTTTCTTGATTGAGTCTCACTTTTAAGTTGGTGCTCTAGGAATTATATTAGAGTTTAGTCCATACAGATTTCCGAAACGAAATATTGGGTGTGGTTGTTATACCCCCGCGTTTTCAATTGGTATCAGAGCAGGCAAACACGCTAAGATCTCATAAGTATGTGTTTGTAGCAATCTGACTATATGGACAAAAGTGCTATCTCTGACAAACACATCATCAGGAATAAAAGTATTGTTTCTATGGAATCTATTAAAGAGAAAGACTTGTATGTCTCTCGTATAGATGAACATCTTGTTCCCATGAAACATGCAAATATTGATAAGTGTTATCATTTTTCTCTTACTGATGAGTAGGAATCTGAAGTAGAAAGGGAAGCAGCCAAAGAAAGTGCAAAAATTCTAAGACAAGCTAAAATTCAGTCCACTGAAATTATTAGGCTGAAACACAAAGTCAGTCTGCTTATTGTTATGGTTGATGATCGTGATTCTCAATTAAAGATTCTTCGTGAATAAAAAGCCGAAGTAAGTTTGTCAAGAAATTTACTCGAGGCCAAACTTGAGGAGAATGCTTTAAAAATTAAACGTCTATTGATTAAATCCTTTATTCAATACAAGGTTTGTTCTGGAGAGTCCACTATACCAATTGCCTCTGACAAAATAGAGATGTTAGAAAACGTGATTACTTGTAATCATATTTTTTTAACGTAACCGTTTTCAGAAGCTAAAGTACAAACCCTTCTGATTGCTAAAAATATGCTTATATCTACCTTTAATCAATAAATTACTGCATCTCACAGAAGGAAGAAAACCTCTGATGATTATGTTAAACGTACTCACTCTAATCACTCAGTTGACCAGAAAGTGTGTTTCTATTGTGATACAAAGGCACATGTTCGATGGAAGTTCCAATTAAGGTTGGATGATAATTATATTGGTCAACTCCAACACACCTTAGATTTAAGTAGGAATTGGATAAATGCCCCTACTATCCATGGGTCTTCATATATATCCTTACCAACTTTAGTTATGCCCCTACATTCTTAAAAGGAAATATATCCAACGATTATTACCAAAATTAACCTTTTGTTTGAGGGTGAAAACTGTTTCTACCGATTTTGGTAATTTTGTGTATGTGGATGAGAAACGAGTCTAGACCCTAAACAATGCACTGCACGAGAGTAATTTTTATTCGAGAGATCGATCTGTACGATCCAGGCCTAAACCAAGAAATGGACGTTCCAGGCTTGCTTCGGTCACAAAGTGAAGGAGAAGGGTTGGTCTTAGGGAGGGAAGCGAAGAGAGTGTTGAGACCAGAATCGTTGATCCTGAAGGTGTGGTTGTTTATGACTTGTGTCAGAAAGTAGAACTGGCTAGCAGAATGGAAAGCTACCAGGTGATTTCTGGATACTATGTAGTTCTCCGACCGAAACCTGTTTTTTGGTGGTAAATAGGTGAAACCTATTTATACAAGTCGTAATAAAACGTATCCTGGTCTCGTAGGGAGTGGAAACGATTGAGTGGTGGGAGAGTAACGTGTAATGTCAGGAATTATGCTCCCATAATGAAGGAGGTGGACCCGTTTACACCATTACTTCTTGCCATTACTAACCGCCCTGCTTTATGACACTTTCTTGCTAAGGGCGTATTGCACGCCGCATGCTGTAAACCGCCAGACCAATACCCTGATGAGGATCCCCCAGTTTGTGACATGTTTGATGTCTCGAGTGTTTTCGTGGAAAACATGTAGCACTTTTCTACGTGTGGCAAGTTAAAATCAAGAGGCTTTCCGTAGGAAAATAGCATGTGATGCTATTAGGCTCATCTTGGATGGTCTCCTAAAACTTTCCACAAGTATGTCAGTTCGGTGGCGAACTTCGATGGCTGAGATCACATCTCATGAGGAAGGGTGGTCGTTGATTATGGCTACCTTGTGTTGGCGCCTGATAATGGCGCAGTGGCGTTTCCGTGTACGCCAGTGTCAATGTGGCATGGCTGGCATGGCTCGTGCATGACAGTGGCACGGTGGTGCAAGTGGTGCCTGGCGCAGCCATGGTCACTAGATTTTAGGCGGCTGGTCGCCTGAAACTTGCCACAAGCCTGCCATCTTGGTGGCGCACTTGGATGGCTGAGATTGCATCTCATGAGGAAGGGTAGCCGTTGATTATGGATACCTTGTGTTGGCGCCTGATAATGGCACAGTGGCGTTTTGGTGTATGCCAGTGGCAATGCGGCATGGCTGGCATGGCTCGTGCATGCCAGTGGAACGGTGGTGCAAGTGGCTCCTGGCGTAGCCATGGCCACTGAAATTTTGGCACGTTGGTGTTAGACTCAAACGTGGTGTGGCAACATCAGTTTTAATGGACACTTTGATACCCATGTTCCGTGGAACATTGTTTGGCTCGGTTGGCGTGGCAACTTTGCCTAAATTAGGTTTTGGCATGTCAAAACCCTTATTAGCATATATGGCATGTAGCATGCGGTAGGTGGACGCGGCATGACATTTTATACAAACGATGCCAGAGTCATGCCAGAGGAGTCATAGGAAGGCCACCATGTATAAACGTCCACAGGAACAGATATTTCCACGAGTGGCCATGGTGTAGTGCCTTTTTTAGGGTTTCCTAAGTCCGTACGACTTGCGGCATGTTGCGGGCCCGAGGTGGCATAGTTTTGGGACACGTTTAGAAATTAGGGTTTCATCGACCGCCACTAGAGCATGGACGCGACTAGGATTCAGGATAGCCAAATTGAAGTCCATTGTGAAGCTGGTCACGCACGGAGAGTGGGTTGGCAAGCTGTCTCGGTAAGTGGCGCATTTGGCATGTGCGTCTGGCATGCGCGTTTGGCATGTTTGGCATGTGCGCCTGGCATGCTGTTTGGCATGTGCGCCTGGCATGTTGGCATGGTTTTGGGAATCCAACTTAGTATGTCAACCTCTTGACACAATTCCACCTCTTTTAAGGCTGTGGCAGGTTAAAAACAACCTGATTGGTCAATGAAAGTAAGGAGCCGGCCAAGCATGCGCGTGGATACCCTTTTGGTGCGCGTGAAAGGTTTAATGCGACCTGATTGATTGATGGGGAATAGGGCCGGAAAGTATGGGCCCAACCACAACTCATGGGAGTGTAGCAGGATTAAGGCGACCTGATTGGTCGACAAAATAGTAAGGGACGGTTGGGTAGCATGGGGCGTGGCCAAGTGGCGCCAGCTGGCATGGCCACGCTTCCTCTCATTGTTGCTCCTACTCCGCGACTCCTTTATTCTTTGCTTTCTGATTTTGGGTAGGACTACCTACTAATCCATGGCGGATCAATTGCTTAGTTTGGGATTATTGCTACATGCACCAGTATGGATAAATTTCATGTGAACATATTGAGTTTCTCAATAAATACGCCAGTGGATAGGTTGAACACTCATCACTTTACATGGCTCTGTTTCTTTGCAGAGTGACGGCACATTAAATGTGAGGTTTTACAATTTTAACCCTGAATTAAAAACCACCATCAACATTAAGTCCCCTGCTTAGCACGTAACAGTGGCATTGTTGCGAGGTAACCATGAGATGGTGACATATGAGGATAAAAATCGAAAGGGAAGACATTAAGATATTTCCAAGAAAATTCGACTAACTTTTGGCAGGAGGCATGAGTAGTCTATGATCCCTGTGTTGGCATACTTCTTGCTTGGCCACAGGGTGCTGATGCAGCGAGTCTTGAATACAAAGATGAGTGTTGAGGTGGTGGAGCCGTCATCACTATAATGTATTCAGGAAGTATGCATGACAACACAATTGTGAGTGTTGAGGAATTTGCATGTCTCAACACTAAAAGGAGGATGTGTTGAGGAAGTATGCCTGACAACATAGTAGTGAGTGTTGAGGAATATACACGTCTCAACACTAAGAGTAAGGATGTGTTGAGGCAGTATGCCTGGAAACACAGTGGTGAGTGTTGAGGAATTTACACGTCTCAACACGAATAGGAAAGGTGTGTTGAGGCAGCATGCCTGGCAACACAGTAGTGAGTGTTGAGGAATTTACACGTTTAACACTAAGAGGAAGGATGTGTTGAGGCAGCATGCCTGGAAACACAATAGTGGTGTTGAGGAATTTGCACGTCCCAACACCAAGAGGAGGGTGTGTTGAGGCAGCATGCCTGGAAACACAGTGGTGAGTGTTGAGGAATTTGTACGTATCAACACTAAGAGAAAGGATGAGTTGAGGCAGCATGCCTGGCAACACAATAGTGGTGTTGGAAATTTGCACGTTTCAACGCCAAGAAGAGGGTGTGTCGAGGCAGCATGCCTGGCAACACACTAGTGAGTGTTGAGAACTTGCACGTCTCAACACTAAGAGGAAGGATGTGTTGAGGCAGCATGCCTGGCAATACAATAGTGAGTGTTGAGGAATTTACACGTCTCAACACGAATAGGAAAGGTGTGTTGAGGCAGCATTCCTGGCAACACAGTAGTGACTGTTGAGGAATTTACTCGTCTCAACACTAAAAGGAAGAATGTGTTGAGGAAGCATGCCTAGCAACACAATAGTGAGTATTGAGTAATTTACACGTCTCAACACTAAGAGGAAGAATGTGTTGAGGAAGCATGCCTAGCAACACAGTAGTGAGTGTTGAGGAATTTACATGTCTCAACCATAAGAGGAAGAATGTGTTGAGGAAGCATGCCTAGCAACACAGTAGTGAGTGTTGAGGAATTTACACGTCTCAACACTAAGGGAAAGAATGTGTTGAGGAAGCATGCCTAGCAACACAGTAGTGAGCGTTGAGGAATTTGCACGTCTCAACACTAAGAGGAAGAATGTGTTGAGGAAGCATGCCTAGCAACACAGTAGTGAGTGTTGAGAAATTTACACGTTTGAACACTAAGAGGAAGAATGTATTGAGGCAGCATGCCTGGAAACACAGTGGTGAGTGTTGAGGAATTTGTACGTATCAACACTAAGAGAAAGGATGAGTTGAGGCAGCATGCCTGGCAACACAATAGTGGTGTTGGAAATTTGCACGTTTCAACGCCAAGAAGAGGGTGTGTCGAGGCAGCATGCCTGGCAACACACTAGTGAGTGTTGAGAACTTGCACGTATCAACACTAAGAGGAAGGATGTGTTGAGGCAGCATGCCTGACAATACAATAGTGAGTGTTGAGGAATTTACACGTCTCAACACGAATAGGAAAGGTGTGTTGAGGCAGCATTCCTGGCAACACAGTAGTGACTGTTGAGGAATTTACTCGTCTCAATACTAAAAGGAAGAATGTGTTGAGGAAGCATGCCTAGCAACACAATAGTGAGTATTGAGTAATTTACACGTCTCAACACTAAGAGGATGAATGTGTTGAGGAAGCATGCCTAGCAACACAGTAGTGAGTGTTGAGGAATTTACATGTCTCAGCCATAAGAGGAAGAATGTGTTGAGGAAGCATGCCTAGCAACACAGTAGTGAGTGTTGAGGAATTTACACGTCTCAACACTAAGGGAAAGAATGTGTTGAGGAAGCATGCCTAGCAACACAGTAGTGAGCGTTGAGGAATTTGCACGTCTCAACACTAAGAGGAAGAATGTGTTGAGGAAGCATGCCTAGCAACACAGTAGTGAGTGTTGAGAAATTTACACGTTTGAACACTAAGAGGAAGAATGTATTGAGGAAGCAGGGCTAGCAACACAGTAGTGAGTGTTGAGGAATTTACACGTCCCAACACTAAGAGGAAGAATGTGTTTAGGAAGCATGCCTAGCAACACAATAGTGAGTGTTGAGTAATCTGCACGTCTCAACACTAAGAGGAAGAATGTGTTGAGGAAACAGTCCTAGCAATATAATACTGAGTGTTGAGGAATTTGCACGTATTAACACTAAGAGGAAGAATGTGTTGAGGAAGCATGCCTAACAACACAGTAGTTAGTGTTGAGGAATTTGCACGTCTCAACACTAAGAGGAAGAATGTGTTGAGGAAGAATGTCTAGCAACATAGTAGTGAGTTTTGAGGAATTTACACGTCTCAACACTAAGAGAAAGAATGTGTTGAGGAAGCATGCCTAGCAACACAGTAGTGAGTGTTGAGGAATTTACACGTCTCAACACTAAGAGGAAGAATGTGTTGAGGAAGCATGCCTAGCAACACAGTAATAAGTGTTGAGGAATTTACACGTCTCACCACTAAGAGGAAGAATGTGTTGAGGAAGCATGCCTAGCAACACAGTAGTGAGTGTTGAGGAATTTGCACGTCTCAACACTAAGAGGAAGAATGTGTTGAGGAAGCATGCCTAGAAACACATTAGTAAGTGTTGAGGAATTTGCACGTCTCAACACTAATAGGAAGAATGTGTTGAGGAAGCATGCCTATAAACACAATAGTGAGTGTTGAGAAATTCGCACGTTTCAACACTAAGAGGAAGGATGTGTTGAAGCAGCATGCCTGGCAACACAATTGTGAGTGTTGAGGAATTTACACGTCTCAACACGAATAGGAAAGGTGTGTTTAGGAAGCATGCCTGGCAACACAATATGTGGAGTTGAGGAATTGGCACGTCTCAACACTAAGATATTTAAAATTTATAGAATATGCCTAATAGATACAAAACATTTATTTGAAGGATAGTTACTTAGCTCTGTCTCCGCTAGGCATGTCCTTCGCGCATGATTTGGCTTTAGGTATTTTAGGCTCCCCCATGAGTGAGCAGCATCAGGCGTTAGTAATGACATCTGGATGATGACGAGTTGATAGACGGACAAAAGTCCCCAGGTCTTTGATGGGATGAAACAAAAGGTGGCCACAATTATGAACCTTGGATGGCTGCGATCACGATCCTTGACAGGGAGGAGTGTGGCGGCTACGACACGATCTTTGGTAGGAAGAAGTGGCGGCTACGGCACGATCTTTGGCAGGAAGAAGTGGCGTCTACGGTACGATCCTTGGTAGGAAGAAGTAGCGGCTACGGCACGATCCTTGATGGGAAGAAGTGGAGGCCATGGCACGATCCTTGGCAGGAGGGAGGCGTTGAAGCAGCTTCGGCTCTTGGATAGGACGTTGAAGCTTATTGAGAAAAACGCTGAAGCTTCGGCTTAGGATCCTGGAGCAGCTTATGAAGAGAACGCTGAAGCGGAGCGGCTGCTGGAGAACGTTGAAACGGAGCGACTTCTGGAGAGAACGTTGAAGCTGCTCTTGGAGAGAAACGTCGAAGCGGCTCCTGGAGAAAACTCCAGTGAGGGCGCTACTAACCCTTGACTTCAAAAACGACTTGATATGATATGGCATATGGGAAGACGACACAAATAATGTTGGTCGGCAAGTCATGTTTTTCTCCTCACGGGAAAGAATATGTTTCTTCTGTTTGATTTTCCCTTGCAACTCTCAGAACCTTGACGGTTACAATGTTGAAGTCATAGGCCGCGTCAATCAACGTGCTGTCAAACTCGACATCCTTCAAGTGAACAGTGGTTAGGAGTCCCCAGTTCCATCTATCAATCGTGCTTTCCATGAGAGGTTGGGGTTTGGGAACGACCTCCCTGGCTGGAAACAGCTGCTTTCCTGATGCCGTGCGGTTGAGGGATGCAAATATGTCTTGACGTTGTGCCTTCGAGAAATACAGAATCTCACATAAATGGTTCATCATAGACTGCACGATTTTGTAGGCGAAGTCCCCAGAAATCATGCAGCTCCTGACGGGAAGAGGGTCTCTGTGAACTCAGGAGGGTTGCTGATTTTATTTTCCTCGATTTTGGAAAAGTCATTCATGATCTTCACATGTGATGAAATTGTATTGTTGATTACCTTCTACTGGGCGTTCAAGAGCAACGCGAGCCTCTTCATCTATAAACGCACGTCCTGCTGAAGTGCCTACGCCGGATGTTAAAAGTATTCCTTGTCAGCTCCATCTGGGGTTGACGTGACTCTTGTGGTGGCCGCTCCATTAGTGTCTTGAGGAAAATAGGTATCTCTTTATGAGTTGTATCCATGTTTGTCTGAGCCTTACGAGAACCTTTTGTCTTTCCATCAAATCAACAGTGGTAAGAGGAGACCGGATTCCTCTGGTTCCTCCAGTCTCTCGTCCTGATGGTGGAGTAGCAGTGACTCTGGTGACGGTTGGAGGTGTCACACTTGAAGAAACATTGGGGGTTGCGGCAGTGGCTCTGGTTCTGGTGATCGGAGGTGTAACGCCCGAGGAACATTTTCCGCGCCGCTGGTGTTGACAGGTGGCGTATCAATGCCACTGGAAGGAACGTTAATACCGAGGATGATTTCACCGCTAGTGTTTTCAGGGTTTGTTGCTGATCCGTACTTGAGTTCTACCATCTTGAGATCGGGATTGAAAAATGAAATTGGAAATTGGAGATTGATATTGGAACCGAGAGATTAATCTCCCACTTTGGTCGCCAATTGTTTGAGGGTGAAAATTGCTTCTGCCGGTTTTGGTAATTTTGTGTGTGTGGATGAGAAACGAGTCTAGACCCTAAACAATGCACTGCAAGGGAGTACTTTTGATTTAAGAGATCAATCTGTAAAATCCTGGCCTAAACCAAGAAAAGGACGTTCCAGGCTTTCTTTGGTCACAAAGTGAAGAAGAAGGGTTGGTCTTAGGGAGGGAAGCGAAGAGAGTGTTGATACCAGAATCGTTGATCCTGAAGGTGTGGTTGTTTATGACTTGTGTCAGAAAGTAGAACTGGCTAGCAGAATGGAAAGCTACCAAGTGATTTCTGGATACTATGTTGTTCTCCGACCGAAAACTGTTTTTTGGTGGTAAATTGGTGAAACCTATCTATACAAGTCGTAATAAAACGTACCCTGGTCTCGTAGGAAGTGGAAACGATTGAGCGGTGGGAGAGTAACGTGTAACATCAGGAATTATGCTTCCATAATGAAGGAGGTGGATCCGTTTACACCATTACTTCTTTCCATTATTAGCCCGCCCCGCTTTATGACACTTTCTTGTAACGAGCGTATTGCACGCCGCACGTTGTAAACCGCTAGACCAATACCCTGATGAGCATCCCCCAGTTTGTGACATGTTTGATGTCTCGAGTGTTTTCGTGGAAAACATGTAGCACTTTGCTACGTGTGGAAAGTTAAAATCAAGAGGCTTGCCGCAGGAAAATAGCATGTGATTCTATTAGGCTCGTCTTGGCTGGTCGCCTAAAACTTGCCACAAGTCTGTCAGTTCGGTGGAGAACTTCGATGGCTGAGATCGCATCTCATGACGAAGGGTAGCCGTTGATTATGACTACCTTGTGTTGGCGCCTGATAATGGCGCAGTGGTGTTTTGATGTACACCATTGGAAATGTGCATGGGTGGCGTGGCTCGTGCATGCCAGTGGAACGGTAGTGCAAGTGGCTCCTAGCGCATCCATGGTCACTAGATTTTAGGTGGATGGTCGCCTGAGACTTGCCACAAGCCTGCCAGCTTGGTGGCGCACTTGGATGGATGAGATTGCATCTCATGAGGAAGGGTAGTCGTCGATTATGGATACCTTGTGTTGGCGCCTGATAATGGCACAGTGGCGTTTTGGTGTATGCTAGTGGCAATGCGACATGGCTGGCATAGCTCGTGCATGCCAGTGGCACGGTGGTGCAAGTGGCGTCTGGCGTAGCCATGGCCACTGAAATTTTGGCACGTTGGTGTTAGACTCAAACGTGGTGTGGAAACATCAGTTTTAATGTCCACATTGATCCGCATGTTCTGTGGAACATTGTTTGGCTCGGTTGGCGCGGCAACTTTGCCTAAATTAGGGTTTGGCATGTCGAAACCCTAATTAGCATATATGGCATGTAGCATGCGGTAGGTGGCCGCGACATGGCATTTTATACAAACGATGCAGAGTCACGCCGGAGGAGCCATAGGTAGGCCACCATGTAGAAACGGCCACATGAACAGATATTTCAACGAGTGGCCATGGTGTGGCGCATTTTTTAGGGTTTTCTAAGTCCGTACGACTTGCGTCATGTTGCGGGCCCGAGGTGGCATAGTTTTGGGCCACGATTAGAAATTAGGGCTTCATCCACCGCCACTACAGCATGGCCGCGCCTAGGGTTTAGGCTAGCCAAATTGAAGTCCGTTGTGAAGCTGGTCACACGGAGAGTGGGTTGGCAAGTTTTGGCAAGCTATCACGGTAAGTGGCGCGTTGGGCTTGTGCGCCTGGCATGCGCATTTGGCATGTTTGGCGTGCCGTTTGGCGTGCCGTTTGGCATGTGCGCCTGGCATGTTTGGCATGTGCGCCTGACATGTTTGTTTTTGGCATGTTTGGCATGCCGTTAGCATGTTGGCATGGTTTTGGGAAGTCAACTTACTATGACAACCTATTGACACAATTTTCACCTCTTTTAAGGCTGTAGCAGGTTTAAAGCAACCTGATTGGTCAATGAAAGTAGGGAGCCGGCCAAGCATGAGCGTGGCTACTCTTTTGGTGCGCGTGGCAGGTTTAATGCGACCTGATTGGTCGATGGGGAATAGGGCCGGAAAGTATGGTCCCAACCACAACTCATGGGAGTGTGGCAGGTTTAAGGCGACCTGATTGGTCGACAAAGGAGTAAGGCCCGGTTGGGTAGCATGGGGCGTGGCCAAGTGGCGCCGGATCAATTGCTTAGTCTGGAATTGTTGCTACATGCACCAGTCTGGATAAATTTCATGTGAACATATTGAGTTGCTCAATAAATACGCCAGTGGAGAGGTTTAACACTCATCACTTTATATGGCTCTATTTCTTTGCAGAGTGACGGCACATTAAATGTGAGGTTTCACAATTTTAACCTTGAACTAAAAATTACCATCAACACCTTTCTATAATGTTCCAGCGAATGAGAAAACAATCGGTTCATTTCTCTTTTCACTCTTTCCAGAATCATATCTAAATGTTCTCTCTTCCCCCCTCCTCTTCTGGTCACAACCATCACCACTGTTTCTGATTTCTCCGCCTCTTTCAACCATCACCACCACCACCTTTACCTTTACCATTACTACCGCTCTCCGCCCCCGCGAACAAATTAGCCACTCAAGAAAATCAATTTATACTTATTTTTCGTTTATTATAATCTTCTAATTTAAAAATAATAAGAAAAATCATTATTGGTTGGTTTGGATTTTATCGATTAAAAATGGAGTTTACAAACAGATTATCAGAAGACGTTTCTTACCTTGGAACCAGATTCGGAGAATGATTTTTGAAATTAATTTTCGAGTTCATAGTTTTGAGTTAAGTTTAAGACTACTGATAACATTTTCAATTTTCAGATCCGAAAAATTAGTGTTATGGATTGGAAATCGATTTTTGAAGAAAGATAGATGAAAAGATTAATATCAATCGACATGAAGATTAAACCGAATGGTAAACAATTGATTTAGTGTTTATACTAGATTACACTTGATATGATTTTGATTTTCATTTAATAAATTTCAGTAAAATCAATTTCTAGTCTTTTCATAATTTTCTATATCGTTTGCTTTGATTTTCATAATGATTCTGCTTGTTAATGAATTTGTACATAGTTATCTAAATTTGTTAGATGACATATTGTGTATAATAGTGTTGGTGGTATTGGTTATTACAAAAGCCAGAGTTGGTAGGGGATAATGGTAGGAGTAGTGGGTACCAAGGTTGAGATGGTGATCGTGAGAGTGTGGTTGTGGTGGCGGTGGAGGAAGAATACAAAAAACACTGCCCTCGTGCCATAATGCTAGATGGAGACGGTCATTGGAGCTAACTTGGAATTGTGTTTATAAGTTGCAAGTTAGAAGAGAGTTTCATGGCTGATTCTGAAATGCTAATTAGGTAACAGATCTTATACTTTGTGGTTGGTTAGTAATTACATATAGCTTTTTTAACGGTATGGTTCCATGTTTGGCTTCTGAACACATGTTGACATGAGTGTGAAGTGGGTACTGTTTGTTTAGGAATCCTTTGTGGACAACTTGTGGTTCAGCTAAACTTGTTAAGATGCTCAGTTAGCCTTATTGCTCCTGATCAAACAAGGGGAATATAAATGGGTTTCATGCATATCTCGTAGGGACACCGAAAATATTTTATTGAAGTCTTGAGCCATTACATTCGTTTTGATTTTCCCATGGAAAGGATACTTTGTCTGTAGTTTCAAAACAGTCCAATAGATTTATTGTTATTTAAACATTTGACACATCTAATATCTGGCTCAGACATATGGAAACGTTTCAAACTAATTGTGAAATACGTGGACACATAGTTGGGCACTTTCTTCTTAAAGTTAGTCTGACTAATTGTGAAATACTGATACATGACATTTTGATTCATAAACATACTTTTAGTGTGTCGGTTTAGTAATTTTCATTTTTTTGAATAGTGTCAAATTGAAATTGAACTGATCCTGTGGTGCAAGGGTAGCACAATTAACTCCACGTTAAAAGATGCGTGTTTGATTCACGTCAGGCTCACTATTTTTAGAACATTAATTTTGGGATCAATTTTGGTTGCTGATGCCAGCTATTGGGATCAATTTTGGTTGTTGATACCATAATTTGGGATCAACTTTCATTGTTGATACCATAAATAATTTGAACAGTTCCTGAATTTTTAATTTTAGGGATTAACTTCGGTTGTGGACATCGTATTATTTTTTTTTTCTGATTTTTGTTTGGGATCAACTTCGGTTGTTGCCACTATATTTTGTCGACACTTTTTTTCCCTTCTGATTTTGCTTTTGGGGATCTATTTTGGCTGTTAACACCATATTACGAGATCAATTTCGTTTTTTTTTTTAATTCTGATTTTTATTTTTGAGATCAACTTTGGTTGTTGAAACCATATTATTTTATTTTTAATTTTCTAGTTTTTGTTTTGGGAATCAACTTCGGTTGTTGATGCCATATATTTGGATCAACTTCGGTTGTTGACACCGTGTTTTTTATTCTTATTTTTTGATTTTTTTTTGGGATCAACTTTGGTTGTTGATACAACCTGTGGTGGCGGACTGGCGGCGGCGGTGGTGTTCCAGTGGTGGTGGTGTTCAGGTGGTGGAGTGGTGGTGGCGGTTAGTAGGTGCTGGTCGTTGAGCGGTGGTGGTAAAATGTTAGTGATGCTAATGGTAGTGGAATGGTGGAGGTGGTGGTCTTGAAGTGGTAAAAGAAATAAATTTGTTGTATTTTGAATAAAGAAAAATGTGAGTATGAGTGAGGGTATTGAGGTAATCTATTATTAAATGGATAAGGTTTTAAGATGATAGGAGTATATTTATTGTTGTATAAGGGTATATTTGTTGGGTGTTAAAACTAGAGGTATTTAATTAATGTACCCTAGATTTAATTCTCAAAGGTGTAACTGATATTCGTACGTCTAAACCAATTTGTTTTGGGACTCACCCTGTGAAACCTTCCAGGAAGATCAGTTCAATTTGCTATTCTAATGTTCGAACGTGTGATAGTAGTTTTAACACGAATCATTCAAGGAAGCTTCGAAAGAATTCTTCTCAAACTGGGGTTCGAGATGATTTTCAAGGTGTGAAAAAGGTACCAGAAGAGGCTAATTACGATGGAGCTATGGAAGATAATCTAAATCTAATACTTGCAGGATATAAAGATCTCATTGGCAGGCTGTCAAACTCCACCAGACAAACTTCTCCAGGTAAGGGTTATAACTTAGTCTCATACTTTGATGATAATAAGTTATATGATGACTTTTCACACCAAATAAGGAACCTTCCAAGAATATAAGAGTTAAAAAATGGTTTAAACATAAGCACTATCTATTTGATGAGCATAATGCTAATTCTTGTATTAATTAATCACAAGGTTTCGAATCTTACTCATAAAAATCATGTTGAGTAAAATATGCTAATAATCAGGTATGGTACTAATGGCGTTCAGGTTCTGTTTAGATGAGCTAATACTGCTTTCAAAATTCTTACGGATTTGAAAATGCAGGGGTCTAACAGCCTCACCCAATATTTCGATTAGCAATCTGTATGGAGTAACTCTAATATACTTTTAAAAGAATCAACTAGACAGTCAGACTCAATCTTAATAAAAAGTATAAAAAGAGATATAAATTTGGATGGTACCAAAGACCAATATCCAAGTATCAATCAATTTCCAATCAGCAACCAAAGGTTGGATTTCACAATTGATCAATACAATGGACAACCTGTGATATTTCAATTATATAACAAAATATAATGCGGAATAGAAAAAACGCAGACACCAGAAGTTTTGTTAACGAGGAAACCGCAAATGCAGGAAAAACCCCGGGACCTAGTCCAGATTGAACACCACACTGTATTAAGACGCTACAGACACTAGTCTACTACAAACTAACTTCGGTATGGACTGTAGTTGAACCCCAATCAATCTCACACTGATTCAAGGTATAGTTGTGCTCCTTACGTCTTTGATCCCAGCAGGATGCTACGCACTTGATTCCCTTAGCTTATCTCACCCACAACCAAGAGTTTCTACGACCCAAAGTCGAAGAATACTTGAATAAACAAATCTTTATCACACAGAAAAGTTTACGGTAATAGATAAATCTGTCTCCCACAAATAAACCTACGAGTTTTGTTCCGTCTTTTGATAAAATCAAGATGAACAGAAACTAATCGATAACCCGGATTTATATTCCGAAGAACATCCTAGAATCACCTCACAATAATCTTAATCGTATGGTAGCGAAACAAGATATTTTAGAATCACAAACGATGAGACGAAGATGTTTGTGATTTCTTTTTATCTTGCCCTATTGGAGATATAATCTCAAGTCAATCTTTCAATTGAACTCGTACGATGTAAAATGGAAAGATCATATCGCTCAACTACAAGAGAAGTAGTTTTGTCTGGATTCACAATCCAAATGAAGTCTTTAAGTCGTTACCCTACAGGGTCTCGAGAAGAAACCTAATGTTAAAGGAGAATCGACTCTAGATAAACCAACTAGTATCACACAGGAGGTATGGGGATTGGTTTTTCCAGTTTCTAGAGTTCTCCTTTATATAGTTTTCAAATCAGGGTTTGCAATCAATGTTAGCTTAGTAACAAAGCATTCAATATTCACCGTTAGATGAAAACCTGATTAGATACAAGCTAATATCTTTCAACCGTTAGATCTAAACTTAGCTTGTCATACACAAATAAAAAGTATTTCATTTAGGTTTGAGTAACCGTACCTAAACGTGTACACTTAGTCGGTTCACAAATAGTTAACCAATGGTTAGCCATATTAGCACTTTCATATTAACCGTATTCATCTTCTTCATAACTAGTTCAAATGACTTTAAAATAACTAGCTGAAGAGTTGTTCAATTGCTTAGGTCTTTATACATAGACAAAATTTAAACAAAATCGGTTTGATTCATTTGAATCAATTCATGAACAATTTAGCCACGGTTTACAAATATTACATTCCTTATAATTTATTGTTTAAGTTCATGAACTACCGATTTGAGAAAATAACCAGCTTGGGTACGTGTACGGGTATGCGTACCTTAGAAACCGGATTGAGTTAGTTTTGGTTTCCAAACTCAGCAGAATTTTTCAGGTAGAAAAGTCCCGCCAGTACGCGTACGGGTACGCGTACCTACGGTGGCTGGTATACTAGTTTGTAAACTACAAACTCAGAAGAATTTTCCGGGAGGAAAAGTTCCGCCAGTATGCGTACGGGTACGTGTACCCAAGATGTCTCCTTTACCAATTCCGTATGTACACGTATGCACACACTTGGTTTCCGGTACATGGATTTATACATTAATGTGTGAACAGACTATTTATGCTTATATCCATAGATGGTTACATAATCTCAACTCTACATTCCAATCATTGAAACATTCTCATATAATGTTATAATAGTCGTTATTCACAACTATCGTCATCAAAACAATTTCAAGAAATTTAAATGTCATCATGACTTTCGTCACGAGTGAAGATGAAAAATGGTTAAAGCGAAAGCTTACCAACACATATTTCGAGAAATAGATAGGCGAGAGAAACTCAGCTCGAAATAGCAAATGTGTATGTATGAAAACTATCATACTTATACGACTTTTGTCTCAAGGGTAGGAGATAGAGTAGATAGACTTTTGAGTGATAGATAAGTTTAAGTCTCCACATAAATTTTAGTCGGATGAAGTTCCACTGGTTCCTTGAGTAGTTCTTCGTCTTCGTAATATGATCGCCGTGGAGTCTGGAGCTCAACTACGCTTAACTATCTTAGTCCGAGACTCAGCTATAAGTAGACTAGAAATCAAGACATATAGTTTTGACAACTAAATTTGATAAACAATCTTGAGATAGCAAGGCTTGCGAGTTCGACCGAGCAATGCTCTAATAATAGGTGTTATAAACACCTTGATATTTATCTATTGTTTATGCTTTCATTGCGAGTTTTCATGTAAATTATGTGTCTTATGTGTGCTTTTGAGTGTATCAGGTGCAATGGAGTCATTATGAGCAAAAGAACAAGAAAAAGTCCATTTGGAGCGGAAAGGACAAAAAGGTCAGTTCACTGGTGAGTGACACTTGAAACCAGCGAAGGTCTTGCAGCAAAGGAGGTGAAAAATTATTGTCAGTTCCGCGCAATTGACAATTGAGTAAGCAAACAGAATATCCTGTCAGTTATATGAAACTGACAGGACAAATATCACGTTGGTGGCCTGTATCGCTTTGATGGGTGCCTCTGTCAATTCCCAGTCCTACAGATAACATGAAATTCAGAGAAGAGACATTTATTATTTTTCCCAAAACCAGTGAAGGCTGTCGTCTGAAAGTGAGAAAAATCAGATCGAGAAATTGAGAGAGGTTATGGAGGCGCTGTCAAGAGAGCAACTCAAGGATTGGGAGAAGAGATTGACGCTGCTACTGGCAAACATATGATGAAACCATGGATCTGTTGAGAAGAACTGAGGAATAGAATTGAGTTATCGATGGTAGAATTCAGAGATGAATGGAAAAAATCTATGTCTATTAGAAGTCAGGAAGTGTTAATATGAAGGGGTTTTGGTTGAATCTGGATTTAATTTGAGTTAAGAGAAGAAACTGAAGTTGAAAATGGATTATTTTGGGTTTCTGAGATGAAGAAGGACATGAAGGGTTTGCTGCAGATGATGTTGAAGAAGAAGAAGATGATGCGGGTTATAGTGGCATGAGATGGCAGTGAAGATGGTGTTGTGATAGGAAACTGTGAAGTAAATGGTGACTGGAACTTGATGATGCTGTGTTACTGCAATAAGATGGAGGATTTAGAAGAATTATTGAAGTTGTAGTTGCAGTTAGGAATGGATTTGGAGTTAAAGAAGCACAGGCCTGTGATGAGTTTCACTTGGATTTGGTTTTGCTGAGATTACAAAGAAGATCAGAGAGTGAATGGATCTGGTAACTGGTCAGTGAATGGCACAACAATGGCTAGCAGAGTGTAAAAGATTGTGTGTTACAGGAATTGCAGGTGACGACAATACAAGGGCAGTCGCGGTGATACTGAGAAGAGTTGCAAGAGCAAGATGAATTGCAGGGAGCGAGAAATGATATGGATGCTCATAATGTGCTGATGTTGAAGCTGCAGCAAGAACAAGAAGGTAACTGGGATGTAGAGGCAGTGGTGTTACAGCTACAGATTAACTTCGGAGTACTGGTGCATAGGGAGATGGTTGCACATGGAGTTACAAATAATGTAGAGATGGAGTTGGCAGAACGGAAAGGGAGTATGTTGTTGCTTAAAGTGTGAATTGACTATGAGCTGGTATAGCTGGTGGTGATGTTATGGCTGTGACAGAATGGGTTCAATGGCCTTGAAGAGATGGTGCTACTAGTTGATGTTGTGAATCCAGAAGGGTTGAACTTAGAATGAGTCTGTGGTGTTGAGTGCCTGAGCTAGATGATGGTGGATGTATGAGCATAGGATAAGTTTGTACTTGGCGCATTTCTGTTGGTGGTCATTGACTAGAGCTTTTGATATTGCAGGTGAATGGCTACGGATTCTGGTGGTGAGTGCAGCCAAGAGAGTGATAGGGAATGTATAGTTGGGTTACGACTGAATTAGAAGCCGAGAAACAAGCTATGAAATTGAGATGTCGCCAGGTTTAGATGTATGTTAGGAACGATGCAGAGAAGGAGTTGTGTAATACGTGAGTTTGAGTAAGAGTTGCAGCTGGAATTTGCGCTGTCAGTTCCAAAAAACTGACAGGCATATCAATTAATGGACCTGATGGGCTCTTGAATTATGGGCTTGCTCTAATTATTCAGCCGAGCAAATATGTTGAAAGGGTTAGATGGATTGGATTTGGAGAGGGCTCCAGGCAGAGAGATATATAAATAGAAACACCATCTATCAAGATCTTTATCTTTACTTCTACTTTTTGTTCTAGGGTTTAGAAACACGAAAACTTTCCTTTTTCTTCTTGTTATGAACTCCATGAACATGAGCTAGATTATTATTTTTGGTTATGGATAAAGTTGATTTCACATAACATGAATCCTTGTTTGATATATTAGTTTTGTCTCAATATTATCGTTTATGATTCACCATTTATATTGTTACATGATTTAAATGCTTGTTTAGTCGAGTCGCGAATCGATTGAGTTTGGTTTAATCTTTATTGCTAGATTAGAGTTTATTATACGCAAAAGTGATAAATTTCTGATTGCAAGTAGCATAATTGTGAGTCTTGCTTATAGTGATACATTCTAGTAGTCACGAGTGAATTATAACCTTTGTTAAATCGGATTAGTGCTTTTACACGTTCGATTGCTTTGATTGGCCTGATTTCATAGAACTTAATGCATTTGGGGAATTTAACTTGATTAGTGGTTTTACACGTTAGGTTTTTCTGTTAGATAGAATTCATACTCGCATCTTTTAATGTGTTTGTTGATGACAAAAGGAGATTTGCGGGATATACTTGCGATCAAGGTATCCTAGGGCCTTTGATAATGAGAGATTAAATATCAATTCTAGTTATTAATACAAGAACATGTTTGTAAATGAAAATGAATCCTTAACCAATATCTTTATATCCTTGATTTGCGTATTTACTTTCTTGTTTTCTTTTATATTATTTTAGTTACATAAAAATCAGGAAACCCCCCATTGTTTTATATAGGAAACCGAAACAACTTGACAACCTTAGACTTCTCTGTGGGAACGAACTCTTTCTTACCATATACTTCATTTATTTTAGTCGAATGAGAAAGTGAAATTATTTTTGACGCATACGACAGCGATCAAATTTTGGCGCCGCTGCCGGGAACGCAGCGGTTGTCACTTGTCTTTGGTTTCTTATTTTTTGTTTTTAGTTTTGTTTCTTATTTTTGTTTTGGTTTTTCTTATTTTTTGGTTTTTAACATTGTTTTGAGAATCTTGTTTCAGGTACCTACTATGGACGGAGCATATTGGAGCAATGGATACAGTTTTCAACAACCTCAACAGTATGATAATTGCCCACCATCTATGGGGTACAATCAAAACCAATTTATTGGTTATGATGCATATCCTAGACAACCTTATAGTGATTTTCATACATACCAACAACAACCTTGTAGTGGGTATGTAAGTCAAGCTCCAAGGTGGGACAATTCTACTTCTAATTGGCTTCATTCGAGTTGTATGCAGATTATGAATGGATTGCAAGACATGCAACTAAGACTATACCAACTTGATCGTGACAGAGAGAACGCCACACAAGCCAATTTCAGCAACACTTTTTCTTACCCGACTCCGAATCGTAGTTATGATCATTCACCCATTCAAAGGGAAGAGTCATGGGAAAGAGAACCTATTGTATCCAATGGTGGCAAGCGTGTGAATGTTAGAAAACTTGCAAAGAAATTATACAAGTTGGAAGATGATGGAGCCTCGGAAGAGCTTGCCGATGAAATTAGTATGACCATTCATATGGAACTTAAACGACGTCGTGATAAAGGTTGGGAAACCTACGATGATTCTGATTTCGGTGAGTCTGAAAATGAAGTCGAAGATGAGTATGTTGAGAATGGAACCGATTTGATCCATATTGTGGAAGACCCAATTGAGCTTGCAAATGATTGTAATGATGATGTTGATGTCGAGACTTTGGTTAAGGCAGAAATGAACGAAGAATGCTTGCAAGGTTTGATAGAGGACCACGCACGATGTGCAAGAGGTAAGTAATTCACTTGAATTCTATAAGGATGAAGAGGATACCATGATACAAGAGTTGCAAGGTTTGTCTAACCCTTTGCCTATTAATCTTTCTCCTTTACCTCTTATTGGTTTGAATGTATGTGCTTCGATAATATTGTTGAATGACTTTGTTTCTCAATTTTCGCCATTAGAGATACTTTATTCTCTTACTATGTAGTTTTTGGAATAAGAAACCGTGGAAGTTCCCGAATTTTATGTTTTATATCCACTTCCAAGTGTGAACAAGGTTAAGTATGGGGGAAACTTCTATCGGTTAATAGATTCATTTATGTTTTATTGTACTAATATTTGTGTGAAGCTAGTGTTTGGAAAACAGGTTCTATGGGTGGATCCCCAACTTTTCAGATTATTGGTGTATGGAGAATTCAACTTGCAA
This sequence comes from Papaver somniferum, assembly GCF_003573695.1. NCBI lineage: Eukaryota > Viridiplantae > Streptophyta > Magnoliopsida > Ranunculales > Papaveraceae > Papaver > Papaver somniferum. The sequence goes on from NW_020622492.1 coordinate 1,640,092, forward strand.
GTCAAGCTGACGAATTTAAACCAACCGCTGCATGGGAGGCAACCCACTGGTTTTGTATCGCTTATCTTTTAGCTTTCTTTTGTCTTGTATTTAATTTTTCTGATTTCTTGTCGCATATCATTATATGATTTCCCACATTGACTTTATTTGGACGATTCAATTTACATTGAGGACAATGTAAATTTTAAGTGTGGGAAAAGTAGGTTTTGAAGGCATACCTCTTGTAAACCTTCACGAGACTAAAACTCGTCCACTAGGGACACATAGGGGTTTAAAGGCTTGTTATACATGCTAAGTGTGACCGTAGCCTCGACGACACAGAGTTGTATACATGTTTTAGAATTGTTTTGTTTGATTTGCTCGAGGACTAGCAAAGTCTAAGTGTGGGGAAATTTGATAGATGTTATAAACATAAACACCTTGATATTTATCTATTATTTATGCTTTCTTTACGAGTTTTCATGTAAATTATGTGTTTTATGTGTGGTTTGAGTTTATCAGGTGCAATGGAGTTATTATGAGCAAAAGAACAAGAAAAAGTCCATTCGGAGCGGAAAGGACAAAAAGGTCAGTTCAATGGCGAGTGACACTTGGAACCAGCGAAGGTTATGCAGCAAAGGAGGTGAATAATTACTGTCAGTTCCGCGCAATTGACAATTGAGTAAGCAAACAGAATATCCTGTCAGTTATCTGAAACTGACAGGACAAATATCACTTTGGTGGTCTGTATCGCTTTGATGGGTGCCTCTGTCAATTCCCAGTCCTACAGATAACATGAAATTCAGAGAAGAGACATTTATTATTTTTCCCAAAACCAGTGAAGGCTGTCGTCTGAAAGTGAGAAAAATCGGATCGAGAAATTGAGAGAGTTTATGGAAGCGCTGTCAAGAGAGCAACTCAAGGATTGGGAGAAGAGATTGTCGCTGCTACTGGCAAACATATGATGAAACCATGGATATGTTGAGAAGAACTGGGGAATATAAATTGAGTTATCGATGGTAGAAGTCGGAGATGAATGAAAAAGATCTATGTCTATTAGAAGTCAGGAAGTGTTAATATGAAGGGGTTTTGGTTGAATATGGATTTAATTCGAGTTAAGAGAAGAAATTGAAGTTGAAAATGGATTATTTAGGGTTTCTGAGATGAAGAAGGACATGAAGGGTTTGTTGCAGATGATGTTGAAGAAGAAGAAGATGATGAGGGTTATGGTGGCCTGAGATGGCAGTGAAACTGGTGCTGTGATAGGCAACTGTGAAGTAAATGGTGACTGGAACTTGATGATGTTGTGTTACTGCAATAAGATGGAGGATTGAGAAGAATTATTGAAGTTGTAGCTGCAGTAAGGATGAATGGAATGGAATTGGAGTTAAACAAGCACATGCCTGTGATGAGTTTCACTTGGATTTGGTTTTGCTGAGATTACAAAGAAGATCAGAGAGTGAATGGATCTGTTAACTGGTCATTGAATGGTACAACAATGGCTAGCAGAGTGTAAAATATTGTGTGTTACAGGAATTGCAGGTGACGACAATGCAAGGGAAGTCGCGGTGATGCTGAGAAGAGTTGCAAGAGCAAGCTGAATTGCAGGGAGCGAGTAATGATGTGGATGCTCATAATGTGCTGATGTTGAAGCTGCAGCAAGAACAAGAAGGTAACTGGGATGTAGAGGCAGTGGTGTTACAGCTACAGATTAACTGCGGAGTACTGGTGCATAGGGAGATGGCTGCACATGGAGTTACAAAGAATGTAGAGATGGAGTTGGCAGAACGGAAAGGGAGTATGTTGTTGCTTAAAGTGTGAACTGACTAGGAGCTGGTATAGCTGGTGGTGATGTTATAGCTGTTGACAGAATGGGTTCAACAGCCTTTAAGAGATGGTGCTCATAGTTGATGTTGTGAATCCAGAATGGTTGAACTTAGAATGAGTCTGTGGTGTTTAGTGCCTGATCTAGGTGCTGGTGGATGTATGAGCAGAGGATGAGTTTGTAGTTGGTGCAGTTCTGTTGGTGGTCATGGACTGGAGCTTTTGATATTGCAGGTGAATGGCTATGGATTCTGGGGGTGAGTGCAGCCAAGAGAGTGCCAGGGAATGTATAGATGGGTTACGACTGAATTAGGAGCCGAAAAACAAGCTATGAAATTGAGCTGTCGCCAGGTGTAGATGTATGTTAGGAACGATGCAGAGAAGGAGCTGTGTAATACCTGAGTTTGAGTAAGAGTTGCATCTGGAATTTGTACTGTCAGTTACAAAACTGACAGGCATAGCAACTAATGGACCTGATGGGCTCTTGAATTATGGGCTTGCTCTAATTATTCAGCCGAGCAAATATGTTGAAAGGGTTGGATGGCTTGGATTTGGAGAGGGCTCCAGGCAGAGAGATATATAAATAGAAACACCATCTATCAAGATCTTTATCTTTACTTCTACTTTTTATTCTAGGATTTAGAAACATGAAAACTTTCCTTTTTTTTCTTGTTATGAACTCCATGAACATGAGCTAAATTATTATTTTTGGTTATGGATAAAGTTGATTTCACATAACATGAATCCTTGTTTGATATATTAGTTTTGTCTCAATATTATCGTTTATGATTCACCATTTATATTGTTACATGATTTGAATGCTTGTTTAGTCGAGTCGCGAATCGATTGAGTTTGGTTTCATCTTTATTGCTAGATTAGAGTTTATTATACACAAAAGTGATAAATTTCTGATTGCAAGTAGCATAATTGTGAGTATTTCTTGGAGTGATACATCCTAGTAGTCACAAGTGAATTATAACCTTTGTTAAATAGGATTAGTGCTTTTACATGTTCGACTGCTTTGATTGGCCTGATTTCATAGAACTTAATGCATCTGGGGAATTAAGCTTGATTAGTGCTTTTACACGTTAGGTTGTTCTCTTAGATAGAATTCATACTCGCATCTTTTAATGTGTTTGTTGATGACAAAAGGAGATTTGCGGGATATACTTGCAATCAAGGTATCCTGGGGCCTTTGATAATGAGAGATTAAATATCAATTCTAGTTATTAAGACAAGAACATGTTTGTGAATGAAAACGAATCCTTAACCAATATCTTTATATCCTTGACCTGCGTATTTACTTTCTTGTTTGCTTTTATATTATTTTAGTTACATAAAAATCAGAAAACCCCCCATTGTTTTATATAGGAAACCGAAACAACTTGACAACCTTAGACCTCTCTGCGGGAACGAACTCTTTCTTACCACATACTTCATTTATTTTACTCGAGTGAGAAAGTGAAATTATTTTTGACGCATACGACAACGATCATCTAACAATCTCCCCCTTTGTCAATTTTAGTGACAAAACTATCAATATATATGGAATACAAAATTAATAAAACTTTGTAGCTTCTCGTCCACATGCTTGATCTCCTTGGTGCTTCAACATTACTTGAAAACTTCGTCTTTTCCAAGTACTCCCATGATCCATAGATGTTCAGTTCATCATCATAGTTGTTGAAGATCCGTAGCTATAAAAATGAGAAAAAAAATGCCCTCGATCATTTTTTTATAGTGTCATAGTATTATTACACACTATCAAAGTTCAATTGTATCACAACTTTGACAACAATACTATGGTGATATGTATCACTCCCCCTTTGTCAATACTTTCATCTCAACATGAAAACCACTCCCCCTGTAGATGGGGCAAAACGAGTTGCTGGTTTTTAAGGAATTGAGGAGACGACCATGCGGAGGAAACTCCTTGAACCGAGAGAACTGTCTAACCTCACATAGATGCACTGCAAAAAGGGAGTGCTTTGAATTCGAGAGATCAATTTGTAGGACTTCGGCCTAAACCAAGACAATGGCCGTTCCAGAGTTAATTCAATCACAAGAGAGGATGGGTCGATCTGTAGGAGGGAAGATGAGAAATGTGTGAGATCAATGGTGATCGAAATTATGGGTGTGTTGTGTATTGTGCGTGAAGAAATAAGATAAGTTCTGATTGATTGAATTTGCTCTGTTGAGAGTAATTGTTCAGACGAATAGTTCGTGCGCTCTTGTTGTCTGTTTTACGAAAGAGTATCTCGTCTTTCAATCATGATTCAGAGACTTATTTATATTGCTAGAATTGTAAACATCTTGATCCCATGAAATATGACAGTTGCTGGAGTCAAAGAGTGGGGAAGTGGAAATCGTGTTAAAACCAGTTGCTCATCGTGCGGAGACTTGGTTGATTTTCCATCCACTACTTTGCTAACTCCTCCAACTGATTGCACGACTTGCTCACATTCTCATTGTGTGTATGAACACAAGTGCCGTAGACCGCCAGACCAAAACCCTAGTTAATATCCCCCCACGTAACACGATTGATGTCTCGTGATTGTGAGTCTGCAAGGCAGACGTGTATTTAGTTAGTCAGTTGCTCACTTCATAGAACGATGAGTCCTTGTATTGCTGAGTCGAACGTGATTTGCAAACGTTCTAAGACTCATGAATCGAACGTGTCTGTTGAGACAAAGGTATAATTCTCGAGTAAATGTTGATAGTTAAGGTGAGCAAACATTGCTCATTAGATGGATTTTTGAATATTGATAGTTGAACCAATATTCCTTAGTCTGAGCATATATTGCTCGTTTGATGAATTATTGGTAACAAGACCAAATAAAATATTAATTTAAAATACTGGCAACTGAACCGAGTATAATTAATTAAAATGTTGATCACGGGATCAATGTAAAATCATTAGTGTTTGAATCTTCTCAGAATTTTTTTTTGCAGAGCTTTGGATTCGAAACCCTAATTTTGATCAATTGCTGATCAATTGATGATTTATTGAAAATCAACCACGGAGTGAAGGAGGACCGGCTACATGGGATGATGGATCGACCATGTAGCGCCAAGATGCTCGAGTGAGCTAATACCAAAGTCTCTGGAAGACCAGTTGGTGAAAGGATGATTAAATGCTGGTTTAATCATTTATTAAAATAATGCTCCTGAACCTTAGGTGATAAAACCTAATTAATTATGAAGAGATAAAGGACCGCCCAAGGGTTCATGAAACCGGCCCTGGTTGGCTAGTGAGCTTGGTTCCGCGACACCTTTCCTAATTTTTATTATTTCCTTGATACGGAGGAAACACCATGAAACTGAGGAGTTTCCTTAAAATGAAGGATATTTGTTCAAATGAAGGAATTTTCATGAGATGAAGGAAAAATAATAAAATATGATAAAATAAGGAATTAGGCGTGGGACTGGCCGGCCGGAGGGCCCAGTCCTCTAGCGCCTTAGCTTAATATTTTATTATTGTTATTTTTCTTCCTATTTTGCATAAGTTCATCGTTCCTTCGTATTTTTGAATGCTCGTTAGTGCATTCAGTTGCTCGTTAATGCATTATTGCTGAATACACTTGCACCATTTTGGTCGGGGCTTACTCGATAGCGGCTCAGATGCCCGTACGTTGAATATTTATCACTAACCCATGTAATTCTGCTGGGAAGAACCATGAATTGAAGTAATGAAATATTATGAAGAACGTAAAATATTTCTGAATATTCAGTTAATGAATTTAAGGATAAGAGATAATTAATTGATGGCTCTATACTAGCAGGCATGCTGTCTATGAGCATTAATTATCTGAGAGTCGAGTAATATGAGCTTGTCGAAGCGTCATATTTATTTTATATAGTCAGGGAAAACATTGGTACATCCTGAAGACGTTATTGCTCTATACTAGCAGGCAAGCTTTCTAAGAGCCGTCCAATCTTTCGATTCTATATAGAAATATTTACTGAAATTGCTCAGTATTTATGAGATATGTTGTCGCCTCAGCTGAGAGACTACACATCTACGTATACTCTGAGAGACAGTATTCTCAGTCAGAGGTTCTTGCGGCATGAACCTTCATGCTTCAATGAGATACATGAGCCTCAATACTCATTTGATTGCTGGATCAGGATTATGTACAATTATTATTTTATGATTTTATCCTTTGTCGAAAATCCACCATCTACACCCCTTACATAATGATCCGAAAACCTATATGTATTTGTAGTGCGAACTACACATTAATTCTCCCCCTTTTTGTCAATAAAATTGGCAAAGGTATGAAAACGGGATCCTAATGAAATTTCCACGGAGATGCTTCAAGACCAAAGAAAAGTACATATAAACTTTGTTTAGATGCAATCATATAGCCGAAGCTAAATGCATTCATCAAGGAGTTTATAAAGATACAAGATAACTCCTAAAATATTCTAGAGCCTCAATACTCATCTGGTTGCTGGATCAGGAGTATGTACAATTATGGTTTTATGATTTTAGCCTTTGTTGAAAATCCACCATCTACACCCCCTTACATAATGATCCGAAAACCATATGTATTTGTAGTGCGAACTACACATTAATTCTCCCCCTTTTTGTCAACAAAATTGGCAAAGGTGCGAAAACGGGATCCTAAAGAAATTTCCACGGAGATGCTTCAAGACCAAAGAAAAGTACATATCAACTTTGTTTATATGGAATCATATAGCCGAAGCTAAATGCATTTATCAAGGAGTTTATAAAGATACAAGATATCTCCTAAAATATTCCACATCCGCACTCTCCACAAAGATATGGAAATTAAGTGCAAGTTCAACAGAACTCTCCCCCATTTGATGTCATTCCGGAGAGAGCAACAAGAGCGACCTTACTTTCACAAGAAAAGAAGGATCTCTTTGGACATAAAAAACCACAAAGCAAATGATTTTGTATCCAAAATTCTCAATTAAATTAATCACAGGAGGACCCATGATTAATTTAATCGGAATACCAACTAAGTTAACCACAAACGAATTCATGATTAGTTTAGTTGTAAATTCTCACATAAGAAGACTTATAAAGCCGCACAGTATATACATAAAAGATGGATCAGGGAAGATCAATATTGTGGAGTGGACAATGATTCATTATATTTTCATCACTATTTGCATAACGACATATAATAGACATAATCTTTGTAGACAAAAGTTCATCCTATCTTCCATCAATTATTTGCATAACGACATAATAGGTTCAATTTTTGTTTTGTCAAAAGTTCATCGATCTTTTATCAATACAAGCATATCGGCATATGAAGGATACAACTTTTGACATCGTACGGGACAATCATAGTTCACGGACGCAAACACACATATCCCATAACATATTGCAATATATAAAACCATAAAGATTAATACTGCAAAAATCATCTTCCAAATTAACTTTAGAATTTAAATAAATAAATCTAAAGACATTGCAAGATGAAAACGTTGGACATAGCTATGTGTACTCACAATAATGGCTATTCCAAACCCTAGTTATCCTTCTTAAACAAAAGAAGAATAAAAATTCTCTTAAGAAGTTTCCTAGACATTAAGATCTTTGAAAAATTCCTTGCCATACCCGAACTCCTTGTCGTCAACAGCCATTGGGACATATGGTTCATGGAGGAAGGAGTCAATACCAATGAACCTTCTTGGCTGAAGTTGTCGAACCAGGGCCTTCTGAATTTCCATTGATCTTAAAGCACAAGCCTTTATTTGATGAATCTCTTTCCTTGTCTGCTTCAAATCTTCAAGAACATCAGAAAACTTTTGAGAGTTTGAAGGAACATCTCTTGGCTTCCTCACATTCCTTCTTTTTCTTTTCAAAGTTGGAGACAATGGAGATCTCTCTTTTTTCCTTAGTGATTGATGGCTTAACAATCATATTGACATCTTTTCCATCAGAAGACATGATGCTTGGAGTATCCATATACGCACGGTTTTGTGAGAGGAAATCACAATCAAAACTCAACAAGCAGTCTTAAGATATAAAGAGTGTCAGAGAAAGAAAAAGGGACGTAGGGTTTCTAAACCTTTAAAAGGTTTGTGTACGCACAGCTCACATCCCTATAAAGAGTGGAATTGTCGATAATAACCCTTTCTTTTTGATTAAACAAGAAAATCCCTTTCAACATGAAAGAATTCCATATTCAAAAACAAAAACTAAGAAAAACAAAACACAAATTTTTCTTAAAGCCTGAGGTATGCATAATCTTGTCTCTTTTAATCAGGTACATGAGACAAGATGCACGAGGACAACACAATCAAGTTGTGCTGTGGTGAACAACGATTTGTCCACCATTACCTTTTTGAGAGGAATTCATGGATTCATGTCTATCAACTGGTTTAGACCATACCCTTTCCTTTAGTGGTCTATACTTCTCTTTGGAAACTAGCTTCTTTAAAGAAGATAAAATCTTACATACCTCAGCGGTTTTCTGCGCGAGTTTAAGCTTGTTTGCTAAACGATCCGCTCTTCGTTGAAGCTTATTGACATATCTCATCTTGTGTTTGTACTTGAAACACTTTGAAAGTTCATGAACCTTGAGTGAACAATAAGAGCATGTCAACGCATAAGATGATTCAGGTGCTTGTGATATGCTAGCTGCAAGGCACATGGTAGCTCCTGGAACATTAGATAAAGAATTTCTAATAGAGGGGTCAGTTGATTATTCCATCTTGATTGGGTTCTCTTCCAAAAGATTATCAAGATTTATGTATGTATTGCTACAATTATCAAAATCAATATTTTTACATAGAAGAGCAACACTTGATTGTTTGTCTCCATCAGAATCATAATTGTCAGACATCTCATCAAGCGTTGCAGCAAGACCTTTGTTCCCAGTGTATTTTCTGCAATTTGGACACTCGTTTGTAAAATGACCAAAACCCTTACACTTAAAGCACTGAGGCATATCCTCGTCATTAGTTTCATATGTGTCCCTGTTTTTAGAATGAATATGATTATGGGGTTTTACTGATGCTTTTGGATTATCTCTGGAGAACCGTTTACTTATCTTCAAAAGAAGATCTCTAAACTGTCATGTGATCATCGAGGCTGATTTTTCAAGATCTTCATCTGATGAATCAGTCTCAGAGTGATCATCTTCAGAGATATACACATTTTTACTTTTATCAAGTAATTTTGTGTCTTTTTGTGCTTTGAATGCGACATCCTTACTAGATTTGGATGTATGCTCATGATCAATGATCTTTAGCTTCCCAACCAAAGTATTTCTGGAGAGGGTATCAATCTTACTCTTATCAAGCTTATTTCCCTCAATGATGGCATGCTTCTTACAATCATATTCTAGATGGCAGCGATCTGAGAATTTTCATCACAATGTCCTTTTCAGGAATACTCTTACCCAATGCAAAAGATGCATTGAAAATTTCAGACACTTTGTGATTAAACTCATCAAATGAATCTTCATCTTCCATACGAAGGTTTTCCCAATCGGAATTTAGTTTTTGAATCATGGCTTCCTTTTCACTGGTATTCCCTTCAAATGCGGTTTCTAAGATATCCCAAGAATCTTTAGACTGAGTGCAATTACACACATGATGCTGAAGATTAGGGGTAATGGCATGTATGATGGCATTCAAACCGTCGGAGTCTTGCTTTGCAGCAAGTATCTCTGCAGCATCGTATTCGCCAAAATTCTTTGGAACAATAGCGTTACCTATTGCCACAACGGGAGAATCATAGCCATTAACTACATATACCCATGATTTAAAATCACGCGATTGAAGAAAAGATCGCATAGAAATTTTCCGCCATAAGTAGTTTGAGCCATAAAAGACTGGTGGTACGTTAATTGAGATAACACCTTTGTCCATAGAGTCAGATCGTTACAAACACAGACTTTTGAGGTCTTGAACGTTTTTGCCTGCTCTGATACCAATTGAAAATACGGGGGTCTAACAACCTCACCCAATATTTCAATTAGCAATCTGTATGGACTAACTCTAATATACTTTTAAGAGAATCAACTAGACAGTCAGACTCAATCTTAATAAAAAAGTATATCAAGGAGTTAATATCTCAATCTCTTGATTTAATCTATACTCAAGCAAATAGAAATATGCGAGTCTCTATTAAATACAAGAGATATAAACTTGGATGGTACCAAAGACCAATATCCAAGGATCAATCAATTTCCAATCAACAACCAAAGGTTGGAATTCACAATTGATCGATACAGCGCACAACCTGTGATATTTCAATTATATAATAAAATATAATTTGGAATAGAAATAACACATACACCAGAAGTTTTGTTAACAAGGAAACCGCAAATGCAGAAAACCCCCGGGACCTAGTCCAGATTCAACACCATACTGTATTAAGCCGCTACAGACACTAGCCTACTATAAACTAACTTCGGTCTGGACTATAGTTGAACCCCAATAAATCTCACATTGATTTGAGGTACAGTTACGCTCCTTACGTCTCTGATCCCAGCAGGATGCTATGCACTTGATTCCCTTAGCCGATCTCACCCACAACTAAGAGTTGATACGACCCAAAGCCGAAGACTTGAATAAACAAATCTGTATCACACAGAAAAGTCTATGTTAATAAATAAATATGTCTCCCACAGATACAATCAAGGTGAACATGAACTAATCGATAACCCGGACTTATATTCCCGAAGAACAGCCTAGAATCACCTCAAAATAATCTTAATTGTATGGTAGCGAAATAAGATATTTTGGGATCACAAACGATGAGATGAAGATGTTTGTGATTTCTTTTCATCTTGCCTTATCGGAGATATAATCTCAAGTCAATCTTTCAATTGAACTCGTATGATAGAAAATGGAAAGATCAGATCGCTCAACTACAAGAGAAGTAGTTTCGTCTGGCTTCACAATCCCAATGAAGTCTTTAAGTCGTTAACCTATAGGGTCTCGAGAATAAACCTAAGGTTAAAGGAGCATCGACTCTAGCTAAACCAACTAGTATCACACAGGAGGTGTGGGTATTGGTTTTTCCAGTTGCTAGAGTTCTCCTTTATATAGTTTTCAAATCAGGGTTTGCAATCAATGTTAGCTTAGTAACAAAGCATTCAATATTCACTGTTAGATGAAAACCTGATTAGATACAAGCTAATATCTTTCAACCGTTAGATCGAAACTTAGCTTGTCATACACAAATAAAATGTATTTCATTTAGGTTTGGGTAAGCGTACCTAAACGTGTACACTTATTCGGTTCACAAATAGTTAACCAATGGTTAGCCATATGAGCACTTTCATATTAACCGTATTCATCTTCTTCATAACTAGTTCAAATGACTTCAAAAGAACTAGTCGAAGAGTTGTTCAATTGCTTAGGTATTTATACATAGGCACAATTGAAACAAAATCAGTTTGATTCATTTGAGTCAATTCATGAACAAGATAGCCACGGGTTGCAAAGATTGCATTGCTTATAATTTATTGTTTAAGTTCATGAACTACCGATTTGAGAAAATAACCATCTTGGGTACACGTACAGGTATGCGTACCTTAGCAACCAGATTGAGTTGGTTTTGGTTTCCAAACTCAGCAGAATTTTTCGGGTAGAAAAGTTCTGCCAGTACGCGTACCTAAGGTGACTGGTTTACTAGTTTGTAAACTACAAGCTCAGCAGAATTTTCCGGGAGAAAAAATTCCGCCCGTACGCGTACCCAACCTGTCTCCTTTCCCAATTCCGTATGCACGCACTTGGTTTCCGGTACATGGATTTATACACTAATGTACGAACACACTATATATTCTTATATCCATAGATGGTTATATAATCTCAACTATACATTCCAATCATTGAAACATTCTTATATAATGTTGTAATATTCGTTATTCACAAGTATCGTCATCAAAGCAATTTTCAAGAGATTGAAACGTCATCATAACTTTCTTCACGGGTGAAGATGAAAAATGGTTAAAGCGAAAGCTTACCAACACATATTTCGAGAAATAGATAGGCGAGATAAACTCGGCTCGAAATAGCAAATTTGTGTGTATGAAAACTATCATACTTATACGACTTTTGTCTCAAGAGTAAGAGATATAATAGATAGACTTTTCAGTGATAGATAAGTTCAAGTCTCCACATACCTTTTAGTCGGATGAAGTTCCACTGGTTCCTTGAGTAGTTCTTCGTCTTCGTAAGATGATCGATGTGGAGTCTGGAGCTCAACTACACTTATTTAGCTATAAGTAGACTAGAAATTAAGACATATAGTTTTGACAACTAAATTTGACAAACAAGCTTGAGATAGAAACGCTTGCGAGTTCGACCGAGCAATGCTCTAACATGATTTACTTTTGATACAGTCAACTTTGGAATGTTGTGAAGGTGATCAAAGAACCTGTATAATTAGATAATTAAAATGTTTTGCGCCATTCTTGTGCTCTAAATTTTCCACAGAATGTAAATTGAGCTAAGATGGGTGAAATCCTTTCACTTCGCAAAATGTTTTTGCCATGAAAATTGGTCATTGCAGTTTCTATTTTGTTCTCTCTTAGCGCCATCTATAATCATTTAAAATCTCATGGGTTAAGTTTGTTGTTCGTACGGGTACCCGTTTGTTGCATATCACGAACTAACCCTAAAACCCTAAAAATATATTCCATGTGAAACCGTTTATATACCTATGCTATTGAGTTGAGTTCTCTCACTCTAAGTTATATTTTATATATCAAGAATGTCTTCTCCTTCTCGCACTTGTGATTTTATGAAAAGATTTTTTTATTGATAAGGGTATTGGTGTAGATGGTGGATTTTTGACAAGGGATAAAATCGTAAACCCATAATTATACGTACTTCTGATCCAGCAATCAGATGAGTATTGAGGATCATGTCTCTCATCAAAGCATGAAATCTCATGCCACAAGAATCTTTGACCAAGAATATTGTCTCTCAGAGTATATGCAGATATGTAGTCTCTCAGCTGAGGCAACGGCATATCTCATGAATACTGAGCAATTTCAGTAATTACTTTCATATAGAATCGCAAGATTAGACGTCTCTTAGACAGCTTGCCTGCTAGTATAGCGCAATAACGTCTTCAGGATGTAACAATGTTTTCCCTGACTATATAGAAGAAGTATGACGCTTCAACAAGCTCATATCACTCAATTCCTCCTGAATAATTAATGCTCCTAGTCGATCGTACTAGTATAGAGCCATCAATTAATTATTCCTAAATCATTAGATTCATTCATTGAATCCTTGAAACATATTCTACGTTATTCATAATATTTCGTTACTTCAATTCATGGTTTTCCCAGCAGAACTCCATGGGTTAGTAATAAATATTCAACGTACGGGCATCTGAGCTACCTTCGAGTAAGCCCCGACCAAAATGATTAGGTGTACTTAACCATAATGCACTGATGAGCACATGAACGCACGAACGAGCATTTCAAAATACGACGGGACGATAAACCTATGCAAAAATAGGAAAGAAAATAATAAAATATAAATCAAGGCGCTGGGGGATTGGGCCCACCGTCCGTCCACTCGTGTCGTGGCCAATCCTACGCCTAATTGTATATTTTATCATATGTTTTACTATTTTCCTTGATCTCATGAAAATCCCTTCATTTGAACAAATATCCTTCGTTTTAAGGAAACTCCTGAGTTCCATGGTGTTTCTTTCGCATCAAAGAAATAATATCAAATTGGGAAAGGTGTCATGGGACCGTGTCTACTAGCCGGACGGCTATGCTCTAGTCACGTCCGGTCCCACACCTCATGATTCCTCATTATTTTATTATTATTTCCCTAATCTCATGAAAACTCCTTAATATCATGATATTTTCTTCAAACCATGAAAAAGTAAGATAAAATTAGGGGAACTCGTGGGACTGTCCCCTAACCCGGTCATGCCCTAGCCGGTCCCACACACCCTTTATTTTATTATTATTATTTTTATATTTCCTTGATCCCATGAAATTCCTTGATTTCATGGTATTTCCTTCAAATTATGAAAATTCTTTCAAATCATGGAAATAATACATAAAATTAGGAAAAACTCACGGGACCGGGCCCTAGCCGGCCGACCATGCCCAAGCCGGTCCACACGCCCTTATTTTATTATTTGTTTCCTTCATCTCATGGAAACTCTTTCACTTAAAGGAAAATTCCTTTATTTCAACAAACTCTTTGGTTTCATGATATTTTCATAAAATCATGAAAAATATAATAAAATTAGGAAAAATACTGAGGGACCGGGATTATTGGCCGGTCGGCCACGCCTTGGCCATAGCCGGTCCCACACTTCATGATTCCTTCATTTTATTATTATTTTCCTTCATCTCATGAAGTTTTTCTCAGTTTCAGCAAAAATCCCTGACTTCTTCATATTTTCCAAAATGATTGCTCAAACGCACATCAGAAAATATCAAAATTCTCAGGACTGAGACACGAACACTTTGGTGACGCGAGCATATTACCTTGACCGACCAAGGTTGGCTCCTTGGCTTGCAAGAGGCCGGTCCCACATATTTTCATCATTTGACCTAATTTGTTCATATTAGGTTCAAATTATTCCAAATAATTTTGGAACTTCATAAAATAATCGACATTCGATCCCGTGACCACCCAAGGACGGTTTCATGACCTCTTGGTTGGTCCCTCATCCCGTCATAATTAATTAGGTTTTATCACCTAAGGCTCAGACGAGTATTATTTTAATACATGATTAAACCGGCATTTAATCATCCTTTCTTCAATGTCTTCAAGGGACTTTAATATTTTGCTCACTGGAGCATCTGAGCGCTACATGGTTGATTCATCATCCCATGTAGCCGATCCCTCCTTCATTCCATGGTTAATTTTCAATAAATCATCAATTGATCGAATTAGGGTTTTGAGTCCAAGGTTCTTAATCCCAGATTCAAACGCTAATAATTTTACGTTGAACTCATGAGCAATATTTTATTAATTATACTTGGTCCAGTCGCTAGTATCTTAATTTAATATTTTATCTGGTCACGCTACCAATTATTCCTCAACCGAGCAACATTTGCTCAGATGAGCAATATTTGCTCAAACCAAGGAATATTGGTTCAACTCTCAATATTCAACAATTCATCGAATGAGCAATATTTGCTCACCCTAACTATCGGCGTTTACTTGATAATTATACCTCGGTCTCAACAAACATGCCCAATTCATGAAACTCAGAACATTTGAAAATCATGTTCAACTCAGCAATACATAGACTCATTGTCCCATGAAGTCAGCAACTGACTAACTAAATACACGTCTGCCTTGCAGACTCCACAATCACGAGACATCAATCGTGTTACATTGGGGGATATTAACTAGGAATTTGGTCTAGCGGCCTACGACACGTGTATTCATACACACGATGAGAATGTGAGCAAGTCGTGCAATCAGTTGAAGGAGTTAAAAAAGTAGTGTATGGAAAATCGACCAAGTCTCCGCACGTTGAGCAACTGGTTTTAACACACGATTTCCATTTCTCCACTTTTTGATTCCTTCAACTATCACACTTCATGGGATCATGGTGTTTACAATTCTAGCAATATAAATAAGTCTATGAATCATGATTGAAGGACATGACAATCTTACGTCAAACAGACAACACGAGATTAACAACTCAACGTATGAGCAAATTCAATCATTCATAACTTATCTTATTTTCAGAATACACAACACACCTACAATCTTCGATTATCATTGATCTCACACATTTCTCAGCTTTCCTCCTACAGATCGACCCATCCTCTCTTGTGACCGAATTTACTCTGGAACGACCATTGTATTGGTTTAGGACGGAGTACTACAAATTGATCTCTCAAATTCAAAGCACTCCCTTCTTGCGGTGCATCTGTGTGAGGTTTGACAGTTCGCTCGGTTCAAGGAGTTTCCTCCGTATGGTCGTCTGCTCAATTCCGTAAAAACCAGCAACTCGTTTTGCCCCATCTACAGATTGGCGACCACAGTGGGAGATCATTCTCTTGGTTGCAATCTCACTTCTCACAAAGATGGTCGGTCTTAGGTCTGGTTAAGTTACCAACCCGGATTCAACAATCGGCTCTAATATTTCAAGCTCTAATGTTTCTGCAAACACCACTCCCCCGGCACAACCTGCTACCACCACTTCTCCGGCGCAACCTGCTACCACCGCTCCTCCATTGCAACCTGCCACTACTTCTTCTCCGAGCAGAGGTTCTCCAGTGATCACCCCTGCAAGTGACGGCACCGGAGCCATCAACAATCCACTGTTCGGCCGGTGTCTTGAAGAAATCAGGGAAAACCCACCTACCGTAGGTGATCTCATGAAGGTGCAAGAAACTCTTGCCAAAAACCAGACTGACATGGATGCTACTCAGAAGGAACTATTCAAGTATCTCAAGAATCTTACATACAAAATGTCAGAGAAAACTCAGAAGAAAGGAAAAGCTAAAGAAACGTCTTCAGACCCTGATCCTGAGGTCATTCCGATTCATGTAGTAGACGATGAGGAAGTTCCAAATGCTGCAGACAATCCACCAGCGAAAGAGCCATCCAACTTCATCACTCGTGAAGACCTGGAACGCCTTTTGGAGGATCGTGTAAAAGACAAAACGCCTTCTGTCTACCGTCACCAACCTCCATATCCTGCTGATACACAAAGGATTCCTCTGCCAAAAGGTTACACCTCTCCAACCTTCACACTTTATGATGGAACATGCAATGCTCGAGAACATGTTTCTCGATTTCTAGAGGCACTGGGAGAACATGAGCATAACCATACTGTCCTTCTAAAGGAATTTTCAAAGTCTCTGAAAGGAAGGGCATACACCTGGTACAGCAACATCGCACCAGGAAGTATCAAAATTTGGGGAGAAATGGTTAATGCTTTCTACAGAAAGTATTTCTTCGTCTCAGAATAATTTACCCTATCTGATCTCAGAAGGATGTTTCAAAGGAGTAACGAACATCCTAACGATTATGTGAAAAGGTTCAGAGTTCAAGCCTTGGATTGCCACGATCCAAAAGTCACAGAGCAGCAACTCGTGGACTTGTGCATCAACGGAATGATTCCAATCTACAGAGCTTTATTGGAAAATCTCAGGTTCTAGACTTTCTCAGAACTTCATGAAGCGGCCAAGAGATCAGCAACTACTGCACCTGCTTTATTGGAGAGAGCCAAGACTACCAAAGCTGAAGAGCCACGAGAGACTCGAGGTAGAAGACGTTTAATCAACAAACAGTACAACCTCCAACCTTCCAAAAATGTTGTTACGGAAGGGAGAAAACGAAAGGCTGATCCGCAGCGCAAACATACTTCCTTAACTCTTTCGAAGGCACAAAAGAAGGGTAATACGCAAGTTCCTGTTCAACATACAGAAGCTGATGTAGAGGCACCCGATTTTCCCTGCTCAATTGAAGAGGTTATTAAACTTCTAGATGCCTGGGTTCAAGACGGAGCAATCAAACTTCCATATGTCAAGAAAGAACCAACTGAAGAGGCCATGAAAAATCCTCGTTACTGTCGCTTTCATAGGTTCGTCAACCATCCCACAAGTGATTGCAGATCTTTGAAGCGCATATTTAAGGAAAATATCGAATCAGGAGAACTCAACTTGGGGACTGAAGGAGTACACAGAGATCCTCTCCCAGTTAGAACCTTCACCTTGTGTGAACCTCCTGTCAAGGAATCAGTTCAGTCCTTAATCGAGCATGTCTATGAATTTCTATACCTATCAAAGGCTCAAAGGGCAGACATGTTTGCTGCACTGAATCAAATCATATCAGGGAAACGTTTGTTGATTCAAGAGATTTCCTGAACCGCCTTCAACACCAGACGAAGAAATGTATGACTGGGGACTTCTCACTAGAGTCCATCCCAAGGGAAACGAGTTCAAACGAGCATTGATTGATGTTGGCACTGCTGTCAATGTTATCCCTCTGAAAACTCTCAGAACTGCTGGTATCACACGAAGAGAAGCCATTCATGCTCCAGTGACAATCACAGATCATGAAGGAACACCCAGAGATGCTTATGGCCACATTACTCTTAAGGTGAACATTAACTCAGCCTGGACAGAAACGAAATTTTACATAATCCGAGAGGATCCAAGATATGATGTGATTCTTGGACGTACATGGATTCATGCTGGAAAGGTAACCCCAACACCCTCAATTGCACATTTCTCTGATGAAGAAACCTCTGATTCAGAAGAAGAAAAAGAAGATATTTCACCATTCGAAAATCTGAAAGAGGTCAAAGCCCTGATGGAGCTAACACAAAATCCTGAGAAAAATGCAAATGCTTTCGTCAAAAGATTTCGTACTCAGGCAAGTCTTATTCCTCCTCATGTGTCGATGTCATCAGTTTTCAAATATGTTTATTTGGTCCGAGGGATTTACTCCACCAGTAACTTAGCCATTTCGAAATGCTATGAGTAGATAACCTCGCCTCAGCAATTGGATAACCTCGCCTCAGCAATATTTCACCAAATGGTTAAATTCAGAGCTTCTTCAAATTGATCATACCATCAAAAAGTTTATTGCTGAAGACATGGCCAAGCATGACAAACAGTATCTCAAATACTCTCCTCTGCATGAGTGTTCATACATACCACAGCCGTGGAACTCCACTACACGAGGAATTCCGAATCAGCAGAAGATATTCAGAGCACGGACGGTCAATCCTAACAAATTACAGAAAGGATATTTAGTTCTCAAGGAAGCTAAGCGTAATTCCCATTCTGCAAAGAATTCCAACTGGGAAGGACCCTTGATGATCTCTAAGTCTGTTGCTGGTGGATACTACAGATTGATCAATATGGACAACAAGGAAAGTGTGGCCGTGATACACGAGAATTGGCTCAAGGCCTTTGATGTCTAAGGTTTTGGATATTCAAGGTATTGGATGTTCAAGGAACGAACGTCCAAAATATTTGGCATTTAGAGTTTCCTTTCATTGTATTTGAATTCCTCCAAAATGTCTGCAATACTTGCATTCAGTAATTTATATTCAGCAATTTATCAAAATTCAATTTACTTAAAGAAAATCTCTATCAAACCCAAAGAAAAACCCTCAATCATCTACTTATCCAAAACCAAACAAAACCAAAAATAATAGCTCACATCTCTCAGAAGTTCAAGAGATTATGAAAAGAAATCAAAGAAAATCAGCAAAGAAAGACTTTTTCTCCTCTGCATTCTTCAAGACTTGTAAAGCTGCCTTCTCCATGTTCAGCTCTTCAGTCAGCCTGGAAATCTTGTCTTCCTTCTCCATCACAGCGTCATTGGGAAAGGGTATGTTATTCTCACACGAATCCTTAATAGCATTTATCTTCTTACGAAGCCACTTCACGTTGAATCCAAGTCTCTCAGAATTCTCCAAGTTGAACTCCCAATCAAAGAGTACATCTGGAGTCACAGTATTTATGGCCCTAGCGCATATATTACTTACAACGCGCAAGATAACAATTCCTTGCATTGTAAAAGAATAAGCACGCTTTGGATATCTAGTAACGATGATGTGACCAAATTTCTTCCATATTTTCTCGTACAAGTCGGCATTACTCAATGGGAACACCGAATCCACCAACTAGTTCGTGATATGGGAGTGCTGCATCAAATGGAGGATCAAAAGAAATCCCTGCACTCAGGTATCACGCACCACTATACTATTCTCGATCACTGGAGCAACTTCTACAGTCATGGAAACAGTTTCTTCAGTTTCTTCTATGTGTGGTTCGGCTTCTTTCGCCACTGAAGCAACAACAATTGAAGTCTCGGTCTCCTCGACAATAACACGCTCATGGCCTTTAAATGCAGATATGTATACTTCTTTATCAATAAGCCCAGGGTTGCTCGTTTCATCATTATTGGCTCCTTCATTCTCAACTTCAGTATTTTGCACCTAATACGAAGATTACATGAGATTAGAGTCATCCAAATATGAAACCAAAGGAAATCGTTAAATCCAGCATAGAAATGGTCTAACATCATCAAGGGTATTCATTTTACATGCTAGAAATCAGAAAATGACGTGGAAATCATAAAAACACGTTTTACGACAAGCTCGCCTGAGATGATTTTACACTGCCCTGTACAAAACTGCGAACTGGGAGAAATTTGTAAAGAATAAATGGTTTAGTTATATATCATTCTCTTCGTATGGATGTTACATACAACATATCAAAATTTCATAGCAATCGGATGAACGAGCAAAAAGATGTGGTTGAAACATGAGACTACATGACAGCTGAAAATATCCTGAAAGTCTCCTGGATGTTTACTGTTTCGTCGATTTCGACTCCTAAACATGCTCAAAACTTAAAAATATTCTTCACTAAATCTTGGAAATTTCCTGGGCATAAGGATACATATGTGGATCGCGAAAATCTGACACCAGACGAAGATTTTATGGCGTTTTTGCTAAAAGGCTGAGTTCTGAATTTTCTGGTGACGTATTTTCGGCAAAGTTTTTCATATATTCACATGCGTTCTCATTCATTCACTCATAAATCAACAAGTTTATGCTTCTACGGGTAAAATATAAGAGAAATACTTACTTGAGTGACCTCTGAAGCATTCAAAGAATCAGAATTGCTCGTATCAGCATCAAAAGCACCATTATTTTCATTCGGTTTTGAGATTTGGGAGTTTCCTTTATCGCCATTCCCCGAACGAACATCATTAGTGCTCTCCACCTCCATGGAGACATCCTCCTGGATATATTCTTAAATAATTATCATTTTTTATACAAAGCATCATGATTGAATATACGAAGAAATACTTATGGCCTCTTCTTCATCAATCAAGTCAGAAAACGTCTACCCAGCAGAGAACTGAAGACCGTCAATACTCGATGGAGTAAAACTCTGCAATGGAATAGAAAACATTGGTTTTATGATCCTAATTACACTGATTCTAAGAATTTATAGCAAAGAATATGTCGATAACTCACCGAAGAAATCACTGGAGACTTTATGGTGTTAGGTAACATCTTATAATTCTTATTCTTGCCTTCTCCACCATGAATAGTTGCTTCAGTTTCTGAGAGGTCTACACGATTCGAGGTCTTACAGTACGACCTTCCTTTGGAAAATTTTGATGTAATAATCAAAATGCAATTATCATAATTTTATGAAGACTTCGTAAAGAATAATTACTTGTGAACATCCTGGAGATGCTTTCCGCTTATCACCACCAGGGAAATACTTCAATCTTGGTCGAGTAGCAATCATCTTAACAGAGGGAGGCTCCTTCACTAAAGGTTGATCAACTCCCATGAAATCAAGTAAACGCCTGAGTTGTTGATCCCAAAAGTCTATGTAACCTGGAGTTACATACGTGATTTTCTCACAGCTGGAGAACCAGAATTCACTTCCTTCCACATGTGTGCGGTCCAGACGGGTCATGAGATGTTCAACTGAGGGTTTCCTTCTTCGAAAATTCGAGACACACTGATCCATACCCATTTTCCGAGCCGTCGTATCAATATGTATTCTTCCACTAAGAATTCTCCATGTATTATCGATATCAGATGACCAGGGGTACAACTCAACATAAAAGACCTCTCTCCATCGTCCAAATCAACACCAGACTTCAAAGTCATGCTCTCTTCAGTATTAAAAGTTGTCAACTGAGAAATATAAGGTGGAACTGACACCCATGGGAGGAAATTGAATTCAGATTCACCGTCTAAGACGTCAACGAAGCGGGTTTTGAGTCGAGGTTGCTTCGTGGACCAGCGCATAATCCTAGCATTGGCTTTTTCAGAGAAAACATGGCGATCATCAGCATTCAATCCTTGCAAGATGGTACGTGGAATGGGTGCATAATTCTTGAAACGCTCCCACATCAAAGCTTGAAGAGACATTGTGTTGGCATATCATTCAATCTTCATAAAACCATTCGAGATACTGGAGTCTATAACCAAGGAGTCCGAGTTAGAGTACAAAGAACCCAAGAACAAACTACCTATTGGGAGTTGCTCACCCTGAGCCATATTAATTGCAAAGGGAATCACGAAAGGCTTCAACAAATTTCCATCATCTTCAAATACATCTCTGGACAGCCATAAACACAAGAAAGCAGCAATGAATAACGTACCGTCGACGGGACAGTCGAGAGAAGTATCTCTTGGCCACCAGTGTATTAACCAATGAGGATAGCAACCTTTACTTCCGGATGCCTTATTAATTTCCTCCATTGCGGCTGTCAAGATGTTAGAGATTGCAATTTCCTCTGACGAAGAAAGACCTTCAGGAAGATTACCCGTGATGGGAAGATGGAGCAAAGCAACTACGTCCTCTAAAGTAATGGTAAACTCTCCCCATATGCACATGAAAGAGTGAGTTGGAATACACCAGCGAGCAAGAAGAGCTACCATACCTCGTGCATCATGAAAAATGAACAAATCTCCAGAAGCTTGAATAGCCCGTATTACTTGTGGGTCATGCAACTTGGATCGAACACGAGGAAAGCCTAGCATGTACCTCGCCCATCCAGAAAACTTTTCTAAGGGCCGCCGAGAAAGCTTGAATTCAATGATTGATGCAGAAAAATATTTTTGTTTAAGACAGAACCGAATAGTTTCCTGAGGAGTCACCAATTTTTTCTGAGTAACCTCTCTAGGATTTTTCAGAAGACGAAATGCTGGAGTTTTGAGACGATTTTCAGTCCCTTGATACATAAAGAATGCATCCTCTATGTTTGGAACGTTCTTAATTCCAGGTGTTTCATCTTCGCCAATTGAAGTCTCATCCATGCATGAATCATCCTTAGAGGTATCATTACCTATGTACGAATATTCCCTGGAGGCATCATTATCCACACATGTATTATCTTTGGGGGCATCATTGGCTTGGGAATCAGACATCCTTGCAAAGTAGCTGTAATATGCACATAATGCCCCGCTTCAGTATATCATTCATACAAGATGCAAACATCAATGGAAGTAATCGGAAAAAATGCTCATGCAAGCATCTACAAAATGGTAATTCTCAATTATTACCTTTTTACGATTCCACTGAAAATAGTGATTGTAATGCAAGAGTTAACACTTCAAAACTTGCTCGTTTCTTCGAACCTACAAAAGACGAGCAAAAAAAAAACACTCAGATTTTCATAAAATCATGAATATTTCTACTGTGTGAACACTCACCATGAAATTATGAAAACTAAAACATTATTTCATCATACATAATTGTTTACTTCTAAGGATTACACAAAACTCTAGTTTTGATTTTTAAGAAAATAATACATATATTCATATATATATAAACAAAACGCGATTTACTCACATAAATTAAAAAAAAAAAATTTGACGTGAGCAAGGCTCACGTACATAAAGTTTGTGGATATTCCACGGTCTTGTCAAAAAAATTATCCATGAACAGGCCATGGTTTTATATAATTTTTTTTCCTTCGTACGATCGTTTTCTTTGAAACGAGGGTTTATTTCGGTTTTGTGAAACGTTCATATATTCTTATGATAAAGTTTTGGTCTTCGTGAAAGCTCATAAACAAAGTTTTATCACTGGACATAGGTCTATATATAAAAAAAAATCTCTCCTAAGTCAGGAATTATTACTAGTTTCTTAAACTAACGATCAAAAGAATATATGTTTTCAAAAAACAAGGGTTTTCTACAAAACTCACACTCATATATGCACATGCATATTATCTCAAAATGATCAAAGCATGAACAATTCATGAACTCAGCAAAAAGAAAAAATACTTACCTGGTCGGTGGCCGGAATATGGCCGGACGGCGACGGTCGGCGGCAAACTCCGGCGGATATTTTTTTTCCTCCTGTTGCTGACGTGAGGGAGGTGAAGAGGTGATGAAGGTGGTGTCCGGTTGTTGTAGGTGAAATAAAAAAAAAAGATTAATTCCTTTTATATCAAATTTTATTTCCAAAACCTAATTCCACATGGATTTCCTTATTGGGCCCGGCCCGTGAATCCTAAAATGACCAAGGTCCCATCATCAAAATCAGCGGTTTAACACCAATTTATGCTCATTAGACGATGCTCTATCATGCCATTGGGATCTTTATTAAAGTTGTGGTTTGCTCGTACTATCGAAAATCCGGTAACGTCTTACAATTGCTTATATTGTTTGTAACCGGAAAATCACCATTTAATGCTGACCGGGGAACATGACTGTCCCTCACTAAGCAGGGGATGTAAAATCGTAAACCCATAATTATACGTACTTCTGATCCAGCAATCAGATGAGTATTGAGGCTCATGTCTCTCATCAAAGCATCAAAGCTCATGCCACAAGAATCTCTGACCGAGAATACTGTCTATTAGAGTATATGCAGATGTGTAGTCTCTCAGCTGAGGCAACGACATATCTCATGAATACTGAGCAATTTCAGTAATTACTTTCATATAGAATCGCAAGATTAGACGGCTCCTAGACAGCTTGCCTGTTAGCATAGAGCAATAACGTCTTCAGTATGTAACAATGTTTTCCCTGACTATATAGAAGAAATATGACGCTTCAACAAGCTCATATCACTCAATTCCTCCTGAATATTAAGGCTCCTAGACGACCGTACTAGTATAAATCCATCAATTAATGATTCCTAAATCATTATATTCATTCACCGAATCCTTGAAACATATTCTATGTTATTCATAATATTTCGTTACTTCAATTCATGATTTTCCCAGCAGAACTCCATGGGTTAATAATAAATATTCAACGTACGGGCATCTGAGCTACCTTCGAGTAAGCCCCGACCAAATTATGCAAGTGTACTTAACAATAATGCACTGACAAGCATATGAACGCACGAACGAGCATTTCAAAATACGACGGGACGATGAACCTATGCAAAAATAGGAAATAAAATAATAAATAATAAAATATAAATCAGGGTGCTGGGGGATTGGTCCCACCGGCCGGCCGGTCGTTCCGTGGCCAATCCCACGCCTAATTGTATATTTTATCATATTTTTTAGTATTTTCCTTGATCTCATGAAAATCCCTTCATTTGAACAAATATCCTTCGTTTTAAGGAAACTCCTCAGTTCCATGGTGTTTCCTTCGCATCAAAAAAATAATATAAAATTGGGAAAGGTGTCGTGGGACCGTGTCTACTAGCCGGCCGGCTATGCCCTAGTCACGGACGGTCCCACACCTCATGATTCCTCATTATTTTATTATTATTTCCCTAATCTCATGAAAACTCCTTAATCTCATGGTATTTTCTTCAAACCATGAAAAAATTAAGATAAAATTAGGGGAACTCGTGGGAACGGGCCCTAGCCGGCCGGTCATGCCCTAGGCCGATCCCACACACCTTTATTTTATTATTATTATTACTTTTATGTTTCCTTGATCCCATGAAATTCCTTGATTTCATGGTATTTCCTTCAAATTATGAAAATTCTTTTAAATCATGGAAATAATACATAAACTTAGGGAAAACTCACGAGACCGGGCCTTAGCCAGCCGACCATGCCCAAGCCGGTCCCACACGCCCTTATTTTTTATTATTATTATATTATTTGTTTCCTTCATCTCATGGAAACTCTTTCACTTAAAGGAAAATTCCTTTATTTCAACAAACTCTTTGGTTTCATAATATTTTCATAAAATCATGAAAAATATAATAAAATTAGGAAAAATGTTGCGGGACCGGGCTTATTGGACGGGCGGACATGCCTTGGCCATATCCGGTCCCACACTTCATGATTCTTTCATTTTATTATTATTTTCCTTCATCTCATGAAGGTTTTCTCAGTTTTAGCAAAAATCCCTGACTTGTTCATATTTTCCAAAATGATTGCTCAAACGCACATTAGAAAATATCAAAATTCTCAGGACTGAGACACGAACACTTTGGTGACGTGAGCATATTACCTTGACCAACCAAGGTTGGCTACTTGGCTTGCAAGAGGCCGGTCCCACATATTTTCATCATTTGACCTAATTTGTTCATATTAGGTTCAAACTCTTCCAAATAATTTTGGAACTTCATAAAATGATCGACATTCGATCCCGGGACCACCCAGGGCCGGTTTCATGACCTCTTGGTTGGTCCCTCATCCTGTCATAATTAATTAGGTTTTATCACCTAAGGCTCAGACGAGTATTATTTTAATAAATGATTAAACCGGCATTTAATCATCCTTTCTTCAATGTCTTCAAAGGACTTTGATATTTTGCTCACTGGAGCATCTGAGCGCTACATGGTTGATTCCTCATCCCATGTAGCCGGTCTTTCCTTCATTCCATGGTTAATTTTCAATAAACCATTAATTAATCGAATTAGGGTTTTGAGTCCAAGGTTCATAATCCCATATTCAAACGCTAATAATTTTACGTTGATCTCATGATCAACATTTTATTAATTATACTCGGTCCAGTCGCCAATATCTTAATTTAATATTTTATCTGGTCACGCTACCAATTATTCATCAAACGAGCAACATTTTCTCAGATGAGCAATATTTGCTCAAACCAAGGAATATTGGTTCAACTCTCAATATTCAACAATTCATCGAATGAGCAATATTTGCTCACCTTAATTATTGGCGTTTACTTGAGAATTATACCTCTGTCTTAACAGACATGTTCAATTCATGAAATTCAGAACATTTGCAAATCATGTTCAACTCAGCAATACATGGACTCATCGTCCCATGAAGTCAGCAACTGACTAACTAAATACACGTCTGCCTTGCAGACTCCACAATCACGAGACACCAATCGTGTCACATTGGGGGATATTTTCCCCCAATCACGTGTGTTCATATACACGATGAGAATGTGAGCAAGTCGTGCAATCAGTTGAAGGAGTTAACAAAGTAGTGGATGGAAAATAGACCAAGTCTCCGTACGTTGAGCAACTGGTTTTAACACACGATTTCCATTTCTCCAATTTTTGATTCCATAAACTATCACACTTCATGGGATCATGGTGTTTACAGTTCTAGCAATATAAATAAGTCTCTGAATCATGATTGAAGGACATGACAATCTTACGTCAAACAGACAACACGAGATTAACAACTCAACATCTGAGCAAATTCAATCATTCAGAACTTATATTATTTTCAGAATACACAACACACCTACAATCTTCGATCATCATTGATCTCACACATTTCTCAGCTTTCCTCCTACAGATCGACCCATCCTCTCTTGTGACCAAATTTACTCTGGAACGACCATTATCTTGGTTTAGGCCGGAGTACTACAGATTGATCTCTCGAATTCAAGCACTCCTTCTTACAGTGCATCTGTGTGAGGCTTGACAGTTTGCTTGGTTCAAGGAGTTTCCTCTGTACGGTCGTCTCCTCAATTCCGTAAAAACCAGCAACTCGTTTTGCCCCATCTACAATTGGTTATGAGTCCAAAGGGAAGAATAAAAGAACACTAGTTGAAGATGACACTGTCAAATCTCAAAACTCTGAAGACTATCCTGATGTCTCATGCTATTATGCATATTCTCATCAAGATGTAGAGCGTGACGAGATGGTTTCTGCTAAAGTTTTTCATGATTTTCTTAAATACTTCGAGGAAGCAAAACTGCAGCTCGTTGATACTATGAAAGGTCTTGATGTGCTACGAACTGAGTTGAAAAAGGTTACTTCTGACCTTGTCTCGTGAAGATGCATGTTAAATGTCTTCTCAATGAGGGTATTTTCTCCGAAGAAGCAATAGATGTTGTCAGTCACAAACTCAAAGGTCTTAAAACCCGTGAAGAATCCGAAAGTGTTCTTTGAGTCTTTCAGTTTTTTTTTTTTTATTTTCAATTTTTTATCTTAATGTCTAGGAAACTTCTTATGAGAATTTATTCTTGTATTTAAGAAGGATAACTAGGGTTTGGTATAACAATTATTGTGATTACACATTGCTATTAACAACGTTTTTCATCTTGCAATTTTTTTAGATTTATTTATTTATATTCTAAGTTATTTGGAAGATGATCTTCAAGTATTTAATATTATTGGTTTTATATATTGCAAATGTCTTATGAGATATATATGCATTTACGTTCGTGAACTGTGTTGTTATCTCGTATATGCTCAAAAGTTAAGTCTATTATGTCTTGACGCAAATATTGATAAAAGGTATAATGAACTTCTTGAGAAATTCCGCAGTATTGATCTTTTCCTGATCCACTATTATGTAAAAGTACTATATTTAACTCCGTAAGTTTTCTTATGTTGAGTGTTTCCAGTTAAATTAATCATAAAGATTCTCTTTTGATTAGTTTACTCTATGATAATTTGGACATTAACAAATCGTGTCCAAAGAAATCCTTCTTTTCTCGTAAAAGTAAGGTCGCTCATGTTGTTCTCTTGGGAATGACATCAAATGGTGGAGAGTTCTTAAATGAACTTGTGCTTAATTGCCATATCTTTGTGGGGAGTGCGATTGTGGAATTTGAAGGGGTTAACTTGTATCTTAATAAACTCTTTGATGAATACACTAAGTTTCGGCTGTATGAATCATCGAAAGAAAGTTGATATGTTTTATTTTAGTCATAAATTATCTTTCTAGAATTCATTATGATCCCACTAGTTTTCGTACCTTTTCCAATTTATACTGACAAAAAGAGGGAGAATCATTTAGTAGTTCACACTACATGCATATGGTTTACGGATCATTATGTAGGGGTGGATTCCATTCTAAAATGGAAATATTAACTAAGGGGAAGTGATACATATCATCGTAGTATTATTTCAAAGTTGTGATGCAATTGGACTTTGATTCTAGATAATAATACTATGACACTGAGTAACAATGATTGAGAACTTTCATTTTCATATTGTTATTGCTACGGATCTTCAACAATAATGATGCTGGGTTGAACACATTAAGAATCGATGGAGAACTTGAAGTAAAGAAGACTTCAAGCAAGTTGAAGATCCAAGGAAATCAAACATGATGGATCATAATCTACAAAGTTTATTTATTTTGTAATCCATATGTATTAATAGTTTTTCACTAAAATTGACAAAGGGGGAGATTGTTAGAGTACTTCTCGGTCGAACTCGTGGGCGTTGCTATCTCAAACTTGTTTGTCAAGTTTAGTTGATCAAAACTATATACTTGATTTCCAGTCTAGTTATAGCTATGTCTTGGATTAGGATAAAAGTTTGTAGTTGAGCATTAGACTTCACGACGTTCACCAATTGAAGAAGAAGATCTACTGGAGAGCTTGGAGGAACATCATCAACAAAAGGTATGTGGAGACTAAAACTTATCTACCACTCAGAAATCTATTCTATTATATCTTATAAAGAGACTAAGTCGTATAGCTATATAGACTTTTACATTATATACATTTTAAATTTCGAGCCGAATTTATCTCATTTATATATTTCTCGAAATACGTGTTGGAAGCTTTTTAGTTTTAGCTAAACTTCATCATCTACTTGACGAGTTTAGTTGTATACAATTTATTTGTTGGAAAATAAATAATAAGTCAAGATGATCATGTGAAAATTACCTTAAACATCTTACATGATTTGTATGAGACAATCATTTGATGTTAACTTGGGAAGTTTCGTATTGATAGATTAATCACTTGAAAATTACTTGAAGCTAGTGATATGTGTAAGATTACCATTGTTGTCTTCTAAGGATGTTTCAATGATTAAATGAGAGTTTTAGAACTACTACCAATATCTGGATATAACACAGTATGCGTACCTAGTATGTGAACTGTGAAGTAATAGTTCAGGTCTGGAACTCTTGTTTGTGAACGAGTATACCTGTAAAAGGTCTGGAACTATGGTTTGCGAACTGTTTTTGAGAACGGCTAGACTAGGCCAGATTCGGAACTATGGTTTGCGAATGGCTAAGACTAGGCCAAGGCCGGAACTGTCGTTCGCGTACTCTGTTTGCGAACATAGTAGTTAGGTTCTAAAATCGCTAGGTATGACAATTCATACTCATTAACTCAGGTTCGTTTACGAACTCAGTTTGCGAACTAAAGCCCCTGGAACTTTAATGAAATAAGGTATGCGAACTTGTTTTGAAAATTGTGGCATTATTTTCATGAATTGATTCTTGTATAAGTACTTTGTAAAATTAAAAACTAAACCGAATATGTTTAAAATGGTTCATATATAGTTATATGAGATGATGAACATTTGAACTCTCTTGAAACCCATTTAGATTCATTTGATTATCTGTCATGATTGATTGATCATCATATTTGATCTAGAAGTGTGAGATGAATATGGCTAAACTATAAGTATTCATGTGGCTAACTTCGATTAACTATTATTGAGCCAATGGTTATACAAGTTTAGGTACAGTTCATCCATATCTAAATATAAGTATATATCATTTGTGTGTATCAAGCTAATACCATGTAATGGTGGAGATTGATTGCTTATTTTCTAAGCATATTTATCTTGAATCTTAAATCAGGATTTCATCTAACGGTAAATATCAATTGCTTTGTTACTAAGCTATCTTAGCTTTGATTGTAAGCAACCCTGATTTGAAAGATTATATAATGGAGAACTCAAGCATCTGGGAAACCTAATCCCAACACTCTCATGTGTCCTATTTACAAACTAGAGTAGGTTCTTCATTAACCTAGGTTTTCCAAAACCGTTATTAGGTTAACGACTTGAAGACTTCATTTGGGATTCGTAAAGCAAGATCCAACTATTTTCTCTGTAGTTGCATATTCTGATCTTACTTTTTCTATAGTGTTGATTTTAATCTTCTCTAAGATTTTCTCGAGATTTATCTCCCATAGGTAAGATATAAAAAGTAATCACAACAGTTCTTCGTCTCATACTCTTGTGATTCCGCAATAACTTCTTCTGCTAATCAGTTAGGTTATTGGGAGGTAACTAATATTTCTAGGCTGCTCTTCGGGAGTATAAGACCGGATTATTAGTTGAGTTTCCTGTACACCTTGATATTTATCAAAAGACGGAAACAACAACCAGAATAGACTTATCTGTAGGAGAAAGATTTGTTTATAAGTCTTCGACTTTGGATTGTAGCAACTCTTAGTTGTGGGTGAGATCAGCTAAGGGAATCAAGTGCGCAGAGTCCTGCTGAGACGGGATCCAAAAGGCGTAAGGAATTCGACTGTACCTTAATCGATGTGATACATGGCCAGGGATTGTTGATGGGGAAAAATGATTTGCTGGTTTTTTAGGAAAGTGAAGAGACGACCGTGCGAACGGGGATTCCTCGACCAAGCAAATTGATTAAACCTTTTTCAAACTGATGCACTGCACGCGAGTGCTTTGAGTTCGAGAGATCAATCTGTAGGACTCCATCCTAAACCAAGATAATAGCCGTTCCAGAGTCAATTTGGTCACAAAGAGGGATGAGAGTCGGTCTGTAGGATGGAAGCTGAGAAGTGTGTGAGATCCATGATGATCGATTGTGGATGTGTTGGATATTTATTCAAGTTAATGAACTATTGAGTTCAGATAAATTCTGATCAATTGAGAGATAATTTCTTGTTGATCGAAATTATTGTGTGATTGACTGTTGGTTCTTCAATCATGGATTCGGAAACTTATCTATATTGCAAGAATAGTAGACACATGATCCAGTAAGTGTGACGGTTGCTGGAGTAAAAGAATGGGAAAGTGGGAAATCGTGGGTAAACCAGTTCCATGTCGTTCAGATACTTGGTTGATTGTCCATCCACTACTTTGCTAACTTACTCAACCGTTTGCACGACTTACTCACATTTTTCATCGTGGGTGTACACACGTGTTGTAGGCCGCTAGACCAAAACCCTAGTGTTTATCCCCCATGTGACGTGATTTATGTCTCACGAATGTGGAGTTTGCATGGCTGACATGTATTTAATTAGTCAGTTGTTGACTTGACTAGACGACGAGTTTTAGCCTTGATGAGTCGAGTATAATGAACAAATGTTGTATGCTCTGAGACTCATGGATTGATCAAAAAGTATCTTCTGGGGACACAGTAATGGAAAGACGTTGAGTCTTGATGAATTGTGATATATCATTTTACCAGTCGAAGTAATAATGATATTTGGATCGAGCGTCGATGAGATTGATCGATCAAGGAGTTATTTTGGTATGTCGAGTATTCGACAGGAAATCAAAGATATTACTGAATTGCACAGAATAATCATTTCTGATCTAATATATCACGAGTGATCGAATGATAAAGTAGGAATCATAAATATGGGATGGTCGTCCGCTCGAACCATGTTACTCAGTCGAGCAAAAATGCTAGTAGCGGGACCAAACATTAATATAAATCAGAATATTGATAGATGATGAATATGAGAGTTACCGCTCGGTTGAGCAATTAAATATTGATAGCATGTATTGCTAATTTGAGCAAGTATTGCTCGATTGAGCAAATATTGCTTGATTGAGCAAATATTGCTAGCTGGAGCGAATATCGCTCGATTAATGAATTATTGGTAGCGGGACCAAATAAAATATTAAATAAAATACTGGTAGCTGGACCGAACATTGTATAATTAATTAGGATTTTGATTGCTGGATCAACAAAAAAATTTAAGTGTTTGAACTTGCTCAGAATTATGGTTTGCAGAGCATTTGGTTCGAAACCCTAATTTTTGATCGATTGTTGATCACTTGATGTTTACTGAAAATCAACCAATGTATGATAGAGGGACCGGCTACATGGGATGATGGCCCGACCATGTAGCACCCAGGCGCTCAAATGATCATGCACCAAAGTCCTTTGTAGACCAGTTGGTGAAAGGATGATTAAATGCTCATTTAATCATTATTAAAATAGTGCTCGTCTGAGCATTAGGTGGTAAAACCTATTATGGAGAGAGGAGGGACCTACCAATGGGTATTAAACTGGCCCTGGTGGTCGATTAATCAAGTTCCAGGTTAGTTGGAAAGAGTTTGAACCCAATATGAACTGTAGAAGATTAATTAGGTCAAAATCATTAATGTATGTGGGAACGACTCTTTGCAAGCCTAAGGGCCGACCTTGGTCTTTCAAGGTGGCATGTCCGTGTAACCACATGGTCCGTGACTCGATCCTAAGAATTTTGATATTTTCTGGTGTGCATTGAAACAATATTTTAGATTTTCAGAAGAGTTTGATATTGACTGAAACTCTCGATTTTGATGGAGTGAGCAAGTAGAATTTTTCTTGCGCGACCAATATTTTGAGAATATTAAAATAATAATATTTCTAATGTGTGCCATGAGAAGCCCGGATGGTCATGTGACCATTTGACTTTTTGGCTTTTTGATAGTTTGAGAAATATTTGAAAAATATGGAAAAATTAGGTTTTTTGCTCAAACGAAGGAGTTTCATGAGACGAGGGAAGAAATAATAATAATAAAATAAAGAATTGACAGGTGTGGGACTGGAAATGCCTAGGGCATGGCCGGTCATCCCATGTGCTCGGTCCTTGCTCTTTCCTATTTTATATTATTATTTTCATCATTTGAGGAAATATGGAGCAACTAGGAGATTTGCTCGAATGAGGAAGTTTACTCAAACAAGGAGTTTTCATGAGATCAGGAAAAATAAAAAAATAAGGTGAAAAAATAAATGGGAAGCGTGGGACTGGCCGCGGCGGCATGACCGGACGGCCAGTGCTCCCGGTCCCGTGCGTGCCTCCTTTATATTTTTTATTATTTTTTTTCTTCCCCCTTTTGCATAGGTTTCCTCGTTCGTCCATATTTTTGAATGCTCGTTTATGCGTTTGGATGCTCGCTCGTGCATTATTGTTAAGTACATTCGCACGATTTTCTCGGGACTTACTCGGTGGTAGCCCAGATGCCCGAACAGTGAACATTTCATGAAATTCAGCTGAGAATAAGCCATGAAACGGTGTAATAAAATAGGTTGATTATCTATTACTAATTCATGGAATTCGGTAAGCAATAATCCATGAAACGGAGTAATGAGATAGATTGGTTATCTACTACTAATTCATGGAATTCAGCCGGAAATAATCCATGAAACATAGTAATGAGATAAAATAGATTATTCTAGCAATTTGATCGATGAATGTTGAGCTAGAATTTAATATCTGAATTGCTCTATACTAGCATGCAATATGTCTAGGAGCGAGTTTATTCGAGAATCGAGGTATGAGATGATAGAAGCATCATACGCGTTCTGAATATTGATTCTGCATAGTCAGGGAACAATGTGGCATCCTGAAGACGTTATTGCTCTATAATAGCATGCAATATGTCTAGGAGCCGTCCAATCATTAAGAGATTCTATACATATGCACTCTACATAGTCAGGAAACAGTGTGGCATCATGAAGATGTTAAACCTCTGTACTAGCATACAATATGTCTAGGAACTGTCCAATCATTTCGATTATATATAGAGGTGTTGATGAAATATGCGAAGTGTCGAAAAGCTCAGCTGGGAGGCTTTACGAATGACATATTCATATAGAGCTCTGAGAGGATGTACGCCCAGTCAGAGATTGTGAAAATGAGCTTTCACGAATCCTAAAATATGAGTTTCACATACATTTCTGAAGTCATGTCAGAAATATGCAAAATCATGATTTTACGATTTTAGCCTTTGTTGGAAATCCACCATCAACGGGGCTCAACTACATTACATTCCGAAGTTAACTTGTAGTAGGTTAAAGTATGTAATGGATTAATATAGTGTGGTGTTCAAATCTGGACTAGATCCCAGGGTTTTTCTGCATTTGCGGTTTCCTCATTAACAAAATTTCTGGTGTCTGTGTTATTTCTTTTCCGCATTATATTTGTTTATATAATTGAAATATCACAGGTTGTGCGTAGTTCAATCATAGTTGATAAATACGACCTTGTTTGTTGGATAGGACTTGATTGACATTCTACCATTGGTCTTTGGTACCATCCGAGTTATTCTCATAACAGTCAGTCTCACGGATTTCTATCTAGTTGATTTACTGATTGTATTGAAAAAGAGATAAAGCTCTTTGATATCTTTCTTGACTGAGTCTCACTTTTAAGTTGGTGCTCTCGGAATTATATTGGAGTTTAGTCCATACATATTTCCGAAAGAAATATTGGGTGTGGTTGTTATACCCCCGCGTTTTTAATTTCTATCCGAGACTTAACTAATTGTAGACTAGAAATCAAGATATAATTTTGACAACTAAATTTGATCACAAGCTTGAGATAGCAATACTTGTGAGTTCGACTGAGCAACGCTCTAACATATGCCATAACCCAAAACATTTTGTAACGTATGTTTAGGTTGTTAATGAACATATTTTATGAAATTCATGATTTTTGCTTGAATTTCTTATGCTTGGGACATTTTAATACATTATATTTATAATATTTCTGTTTTTAAGGGGAGTGAATCAAAACATAGAGGTGAACTTGTAGATGAAGGATTGGAGATCACCATGAGCCATGATGTTGATGAAGTGCCTTTTCCAAACCAAAGTCATGATCAATCTCCTTCTGATGCAATTTTTGAAGAAATCCCTTCAAGTGATGTTGCTGATTGGTTGAATTTAAGATTGATAGAAAGCTTCCAGGATATGTATGCGCTGGAGGATTCACCGTTCAATCCACCTATGATGAGCTTTATGACATGATATGGAAGAGATTTAGTCACTTCTTTATGAGCGTCCTAGACTAACAAGGCTACAAACTCTATATGAAAACACTCCCCCACAATTAAACCTTACATTGTCCTCGATGTAAAATTTAGTCATTCAAAGTAAAATTTAAGGTGGGAAATTCATAAAATGATATACAAAATGAGAAAATAAGATAAAATGCATAAAATAAAAATAAAGATGGAAGGAGTTGGGTTTTGGTATCTCAAGTTCATGACATATTTCCAGGATGGTTGGGTTACTAGTTTTTCTTATTTTCAGCGGAGACGACTCTTATCCATTAAATAGGATTTTGAAAAGTGAAAATTCAGGGGTACCAAGTACACCACCAACTTTTTCATTCGACAACCTGTGTGGAAAAAACCTAATACAATTGCAATTAGACCAGCTAAATGATCCTTGGCAATATGTATATAGAGTTTATATCTCAACCTCTATTCAATCAGTATGTATATAGATATAGAGTTTGTGAGCCTAATTGTTAAGCAAAGTACTTGGACGATCCCAAAATCAATATCCAAGATCAATATAGTCGTATCCAAATAATCCAATCGGAATTTTTCCAAGTAATTAAACATATTAGATACAAATTCTACAAGAGCGAGTCTCGTAATCGATTACAATTAAGTGAATGTATCTATTTTATTGAATACGTACAAACCTATGTAAATCCAATTATAAATATAACAATATAATGCAGAAAATGAAAAACATAAGAAACCAAAAGTTTTGTTAACGAGGAAACCGTAATAGCAGAAAAACCCCGAGACTCATCCATATTTGAACACCAAACTGTATTTGTAACACTCCGAGTTCCGGACCACGGTCAAACCCGTATGGAGGTCCGAACTCGAAGCGTTACGGGTCAGAAAGAGACTTATGCATTTTTTTCTTGTTGCTAATTTACTTTTACACAAAACATAGTTGAAACTTTATATAACATGAATTGAAGCATATAAATCCACTAATTATCTTTAACAACATTTTCAACCAAACATATTATTTCAAAATGTATTTCAAGCAATACAATAAAACAATTCAATCACTAAGCTACTCATTCCTATTTTTCACTGTGCCACTCTGATAAATCTGCAAGGATGTCAACTGGGATAAGATGACAACTCAATAGAATGTACCCTTGTTCTCTAATGATGCGGAAACAAAATCATTTTATCAAGGAATAACATGCAATAAGAAATACAGTGCAACTTCAACAAATATATTCAACCAACAACATTACCTCACAAATATTATTTTCACTAAATCAACTAATTCATTTATTCAACCGTGAATTCAGAATACCACTATTGTTTCTAATAAATCATTTAATTAAAATTTCAAATAAGACTTCACAATAATACATCAACAAATCATCCAATTTATTTGTTCAATCATGAGTTCACAACACCAATATTATTTCCAACAAATCATCCATTTAGGATTCAACACACCAATTAACATCATCAATAATGTTTCCAACAATCCATCCTTTTAAGTTTCAAAACATGAGTTACATATCAATATTGTCATCAACAAACCACGAGTTTACAGTACCAAAATAATTGTCAAAAATTCATTCATCAATGATTCAACATATCTATTCACGTATTAATATAGTCACAGAGAAACCATGAGTTTACAATACCAAAATAATTGTCAACAAGTCATTCATCAATGATTCAACACATGTATTCACATATTAATATAGTCACAGAGAAACCATGAGTTTATAATACCAAAATACTTGTCAACAATCATTCATCAATGATTCAACATATCTATTCATGTATTAATATAGTCACAGAGAAACCATGAGTTTACAATACCAAAATAATTGTCAACAAATCATTCATCAATGATTTAACACGTCTACTCATGTATTAATATAGTCACAGAGAAACCATGAGTTCGCGGTACGAAAACCTTGGTTCGTACACCCACCTATCGTTTATCGGCACAGACAACCTCCATCGATGGTCAGGAACAAAAGTTCCTATGGGGATCATACCCATCTTCTCTCGGGGATCATTACCCGTTTCATTCATGGAACGAAAACCTTGGTTCGTACATCCACTTATCGTTTACCGGCACGGAAATCCGCCATCGATGGTCAGGAAACACAAGTTCCCATGGGGATCATTACCCATTTAACTCTCGAGGATCCTTACCCGCCGTCAACATGAAACATGTTCCATATAACGGTAAAACATGAACTCATTTCCTTTTATAGATCATTTTCAAAAGAAACACAAGCAACCATGGCTTAACAACATGAATTTCTTTCAAGCATTTATACAAATACATTAACTACAAAATCTTATATTATACTTTTCATAGTGATAACCTTATCCGATCGTCTTCAAATTTCATATGAACATTTCTAATATATTTATCTATAACATATCCAATTTCACATTAAACTAACGGCTCAGTCGAAAGATATTGATTTTACAAAAACATTACAAAATCTAGGCAGATGACATCATTTTACCAAAGTATTCACCATAAATTCATATTAATTTCAAATTAAGAAAAACCAAAGCACAATGAAAGATAAGATATTTATCTACAACTTTTGTTAAAACCTGAAATCATTTTAACATCATTAAAAACTGCCAAAGAACATCAAAAACACAGCAAAACGAAACTGTCCAGAATTTCAGAAACTATCACCTAAATTTAAGCAAACATTCAACAGTAAATTTGTGGTGTACTGTTATCAAAATTTAACCATAGGTACCTAATCATGTTATCTTAAAATTTCAAAAGCCTGATCATCATTAGAAGATATATATATTTGTGTGATTAAATTACTAAAACCCAACAATACAAAATCATACAAAATAAACACCCAAAGAAAACACCAAAAGAGAAAGGGTTTCACATTCTACCTCAATTCCATTGGTTCTCCACTGATTTTTCATGGTCTCCCTCTCTAAAATAAACCCTAGATTTATCTCCTTCTTCTCCCTAGCTTTTAGTTTTATCCTCTCTAAAATTCCTTTCCTAAACTTTTAGTTATAAAATCTTAATAATACTAATGTTAATAATCATAACTAATATTTACTTTTTTTGCTTTATTTATTTTAATTGTCTTTTAATTTTCTATTTATTTTACTTAATTACTAAAATAAAATTAGGTGACTCTATTTCCATCCTAACTTGTAGCTTTTCTAGTTCAATCCACCCACCTAGGCTAAGGCTAAAGAACAACAACTTAAGCCACAAGGTTAACTAATCTGGATATAACCCGACCAGAAACAGTAGATAAAAAATACAGGGCATTACATTCTACCACTTTTAAAAGAAATTTTTTCCCGAAATTAAGAACATACGTAAATCTTAAATTCCCAAAACAATTTAATCTAGCACATAATCCATATTCGCAATTACAACTAATACAATAACACAAGCAATACACTAATCAAATCAAACAAGCATGCTTAGTATCACATCAGCATATGCAATATTTATTTTACATCACATTTAAGATCTAAAGTCTAGAGCTCTGATACCAACTCGTAACGCTTCGAGTTCGGATCTCCAATACGGGGTTAACCGTGGTCCGGAACTCGGAGTGTTACAATATTAAGCCGCTACAGAAACTAGCTTACTATCAGACTTCAGAATGGAATGTAGTTGAGACCGAATCCACTCTCCAAGTTATTCTGTTACAGTCTCGCTCCTTATGTTTGTTGAACATCGCAAGGGTCTATGAAATTGATTCCCTTAAATGTTTTCCGTTACAACCTAAGAGTCGCTTCATCCGAAGTGAAGACTTTTGATACCAATCTTCCTCTTAGAGATAAACCTATTTGATTTCCGATCAAAGATCAAGGTGAGGAAATATGTTTACGATAGACAAAGCTAGCCAACCCCACAAATATGGAACTTGCGAATCCATAAGAGCATCCTAGATTCTTAACCACCTCTCAAGAACAATCTTCAAAAGATCAATTTAGATCAGTTTTCAGATACCTATCTTGAGGAATCACAAAAGCCTGGGGAAAAGAGAACTTGTGATTACTATCTATGTTTCCTAAAAGAGATAAAGAAAACCTCTATAACAGAAAAACAATATCAGGATACACCACGAATCCCTAATGCGAAGTCTTTTATTCGTAGACATAATTATGTTTCTCTGAGGAAACCTAGGTCTATAGAAGATGGCTCTAGAATCAACTGAGACACAAAGTGTCAGAAATTGAATTTCCTAGTTGAAATAGAATCTTTATTTATAGATTTTCAAGGACCAGGGGTTTCTTAGAATTCAATCTAAGATAACTTGATAATCAAGCAAACACTTTTAGGTCTTGAAAATACAATAGAAAATATACACTAGGAACCGGTTCTGGAACCGTTTATAATGATTGTTTGGTTTAGAAAGTATTCTACAGAACTAAATTAATTTACG
This sequence comes from Papaver somniferum, assembly GCF_003573695.1. Classification (NCBI taxonomy): domain Eukaryota; kingdom Viridiplantae; phylum Streptophyta; class Magnoliopsida; order Ranunculales; family Papaveraceae; genus Papaver; species Papaver somniferum. Next base: position 1,679,877 of record NW_020622492.1, read on the forward strand.
TTCATTTAAATACCTAAGAATTTAATCATGTTGAACACACTTAAGTTTTTGAGTATTCAATGAAGTCTTAGAAGTGTTTGAGAGAGCTCTAACACTGAGCAAACATATTTAAAAAATAAGTCTTTGAGCATCTACTAAAATCTTAAACAACAACGTTTCATGAACCTTTAGGCTTGTTCACGAGTCAGGGTACAACGGTTCGTGAACCGGGTTCGACAACCCTACAAAACGACCGAACCCAGTTGACCACAGTTCGTGAACTGCTATCCTATAATACCAACTTTTAAAATTCAGTGTACAACGGTTCGTGAACTGTCCCCATCTGAACTTACGGTCCGCAAACTGGTTCGCCAACCCTCCTATATTTATAAATCTCAGATAACTATGGTTTTCGAACTGTGCGCCAACCTACCATGAGTAGAAATATCAGAAAGTTCAACATTTCTCTCTTATGATGTTTGAAACATTCCCGCATGATAAAATCATTTGCATGGGCAATTTTCAATTGATCCGTAAATTAATTCACGCAATAAATTGCTTAAAACTAATATTGATATATATCGTTGAACATCTTTACTTAGAATCATATTTCGATATTTTTAACAAGACAAGCTTGACTCGAGACTTCTTCTTTGTAAATCTACTAGAAGTCATATGACATCTTCTAAAAAAGATAGAATGATAAGATATTGAGTAAAATAGAATGGTTTAGTCTTCACATACCTGATACAAAATTTCTTCAAATATCTTCGTCGATCTTCAGTCTTCAAGGGTGATGTTTGATACTCAACTACCAAATTATAACCTAGTTCGAGACTTAACCTAGTATAGATTAGAAATCAAGATATAGTTTTGATCATCTAACATTGACAACAAGCTTGAGAATGGTAAGATTGTTTTGTTCTTATGTATCGACAAAGAAGTCTATTTATATTTGTAAAAGACACACATTGTTTCCTCGTAAGTAGTGGAGGTAGTGCAGGTATGGATAGATAGAGATCGCGGATATAATGGTAGAGTTGTGTCCTCTATACTAGGGAAGCTTCTAGATAATCACTCCATCACTCCTTTTACCTCTCATAACCGTCACCGTTACTTGTTACTTCTTCATCATGGGGTGCTTCCACGCTGCATGTTGTTGTAAACTACCAGATCGATACCCATCAAAATCCCCCATGTAACATGTTTGATTTCTCGTATGAATTAGTGGAGTCATGGACTACCTCTTATCTTTATTACTCTACAACCATGATGTGTTTACTGAGTGTTAATCCATCAATAGGCTGGCCAGATCTTTTCGTAGTGAAATTCAAGACTCGGGCATTAAGAAACAACTCAGGTTCAAAATTCGTGTAAGTAGTAAGAAGTTTTTCGTAAGATAGTATTAGGAATAGGCTCTTAGCAACGTAACATGGCCATGACATGTTCGTGGCATGTTTTGTTATGCCAGCAACAACAACGTACATAGGTGCCATAAATATGGTCGAGGCCTTTCTAGCACATGCTAGTGTTATGGACATGGATTAGCCAATGTTAGTATCGCCGTATTTGGTTGCATGGTCAAAATGTTGCTAACTAGATCCCTTTAATGTCATGGACGTAACTTTGACAGTTAGTACCAACACGCATTAGTTCTACAACAATGTTCTTAATGCTGCAAGCACTGATACTCTGGAAAGCGAGATGGTGGTGAGTGATATCGTTGGCGAAGGATAATTATGGTAATAACGCGATAGGATGCTGCCGGCGCTGGCAAGGTGATGTTTCTGAAAGTTTTGGAGGGTGATGTTCGCACTGACAAGTTGATGGATGTTGGCGCTAGCAGGAGAGGTAGCCCGGGAAGGAAAGCGACAAGGATAGCGCTGATGCTGGAAGCTCTAGAAGGTGAAGGCAGGTTGCTGGTGTCGTGGCTATTAGAGCATTGCTCGGTCGAACTCACAAGTTATGCTATCTCAACCTTGTTGTCAATCTTATATGAGCATAACTATATCTTGATTTCGATGTTACTAAGTTAAGTCTCGGACTAGGTATATAAGTTGATACTTGAGTATCATACATCCCCCTCTAAGACTGAAGATCGACGAAGAAATTTAGAGAACTTCATCAAAAAGGTATGTAGAGACTGAACCATTCTATTTACTTACAAGCTTACCATTCTATCTAATTGAGACTATATCATATGACTTCTAGTAGATTTATTGCAAAGAATAAACTTCGAGTCAAGTGATTGTCTTGTTAAACATCCCGAAATATGATTTCAAGCAATGGATGGATGTTTATTGGTCCTTAGCAATATTAGTTGGAAATAATTTATTTTTCAAGAATTAATATTGTGCATCATTTGAAAATTTCTCAAGTAGTAATTTTATCATTTGGGAAGGTTTCAAACATCAAAGAGAGAAATTCCGAACTTCTATAATTTCGACTCAGGGTAGGCTGTCAAACCATATCGAAAACATGGATATCTGAGTTTCTAGAATACATGAAGGTTTGTGAACCGTTTCCCAAACCTTAAGTTCATAAAAGGACAGTTCACCAACCCGGTTCACGAACCGTGGTAATATGAAATTGGTGAAAGACCAGAAGTTGGCGAACTCAGTTGACGAACCGTAGCGCCCGGAGCTCACGAGTCATTAACGGTTGGAGAACCCGGTTCACAAACCGTTGCTCCCGAACTCATGAACTGTCCAACGGTTCACAAACCGTTTCACCAACGATCCTAGTGGATTTTTAGCAGATGCTCAAAGACATATCTTTTAAACATGTTTAACATTTCTATGACTCTCATAAACACCTCTAAGACATCTATAACCACTAAAACACTTAATGTATGTGCATCAAGATTAAATTATTAAGTGTTTAAATGAACACGATATTGCTTACTAGTTCGAAAGGTATATTTGTCAAGAACTATCATTATACACGGTTCACGTACCCGGACCACTGTGTATATTGTTGTATGTGATTTTGAGACAAACTTATCACCAGTTAATTGAACCCTAATTAGAGATTAACCTAAATAAATAGAATGTTTGCTAATATCAAGTTATCTTAGCTTGAATCCTAAACAACCATCAATCCTGAACATCAATTAATAGAGAGATTTATTCAACTGGGAAATTTGATTCTTGACATTTTGTGTCCTAGTTGATTGCTAGAATTATCCTCTATTGACTCAGGTTTTTAATGAGAAACTTAATTAGGTCTACGACTTAAATATTTAACTTGGGGATTCGTGGAGCCAGGTCCGAATATCTTTACCTTTATAATTCGTGTATCATGATCTTGCTTTTTTGTATCGAGGTTCTCGTAATCTCTTTTAGGCAAGATAGATAGAAATCAAAAAAATTCTTCGTCCCAGACTTTGTGATTCTTCAATATATATATCCGAAAACTATTCTTAATTGATTAGTTCAATATTTCTTAAGAGGTGGTTAAGAATCCAGGCTTTTCAGCTATTGAGTGCAAATGTTCCGGATTTGTGAGGTTTGCTAGCTTTGTCTATTACAAACAGATTTCTAAGCTTTGATCTTTGATATAAATGGAAATCAAATAGGCTTATTTGTTAGAGAAAAGTTGGTAACAAAATTCTTCACTTAGGTTGAAGCAACTCTTAGGATGTAAAGGATGCTAACTAAGGGAATCAATTGCGTAGAGACTTGCGAGGTTCAAGAGACGTAAGGAGTGCGACTGTAACTGAATCTTCTGGAGGGTGGATACGGTATCAACTACATTCCAGTTCGAAGTCTGATAGTAGGCTAGTGTCTGTAACAACTTAATAGAGTTTGGTGTTCAAATCTGGACTAGGTACCGTTTTTTTTTTGCCACTACGGTTTCCTCGTTAACAAAAATTCTAGTGTATTGTGTTTTTCCTTTTCCACATTATATTATTCATCTTTGTAATAGGATTTGCACAAGTAGTACGTATTCAATTCTAGTAGATTTGTCTATATAATTAAGATCAATTATGAGACTTGTTTCTTGTAGATTTTATATCTTGAAAGATGGATAACAAGTTCCATACTTGGGAGAAGTCAGATCTAAATATATTGGATACAACTAGATTTTTCTTGCATATTTATTTTTTAGATCGTCTAAGTACTCTTCTTAACAATCAAGTTTACGAACTTCATTGTCTAAACTTTATAATTGAGAAGAAATACAAATATAACATATATATAAATATTTTCACGGATCATTAAATTGGTTTACTTGCAATTGTATTAGCTTTTGTCCATACATGTTTCCGAGAAAAAAAAGTTGGAGGTGTACTTCGTACCTTCTCTTTTTCAATTGGTATTAGAGCAGGCAAACACCTTCAGACCTAACAAGTCTGTGTTTGTGGTGATCTGAGTTATAAAAAAGAGTGCAAACTCAATTAACGTACCACCAGCCGTCGATGGCAGAAATTACTTATGGTGGAAAATAACTATGAGTTCCTTCATTGTGTTCTCTTCAAGTCTCTTTGGGATGCCAAAAATTAAGTCATATTCCGGAAAACAAATGCAATATCCGAAGAAATCTTAATGAAAGTCTCAAAGCAACGGGAATTAAAATGGACAAAATAAACATCACCTCGGGTCCTTTATAGAGATCCACCGACCAATATCCCAATAATTAATCGCAGAACAACTTCCATCTCAGTGGACTGGCCCTAAACAGACAGAGATTGGATCAAAATCAACACAAATGGAGATGCAAGAGGTCTCCCTTGTTTTGTGTGTACAGGTTTCATATGAAGCGATTTATAGAAGAGAGACCGGCGATGGATCTTGCGTCGCCTTTGGGAATAACCACTGCTTTAATGACAGAGACTTGGGCCACATTAATGGCACTCAAAATCGTATTTAAACGACAATGGACAAGAGTTCTCTTTGAAACAAACTCGGAAAATCTTATGTGTTTCGTAAAGTATTCCGCAGACCCACCATGGTATTTGTCAGAAATTATTACCAAAATAAAACAAAGAATGAACAAAATTCATGTGCTATTGAACACAACTATAGAAAGAGAAACCAGGCGGAAAACAATCTATGAAACTATGTGACATACGGAAACCAAACATGAAGCCGTTTAAAAATATGTGGACTAGGCAATCCCATCTTTTATTATCTAAATTGTGTTAAATGACTCTATAAGAGTACCGTACTAGACGACTACGAGAGTACCAAATAATAGTGTTTTACTTTTGATCCATGCTTCAAAAAAGAAACACACTAGATCGGTACACCTCATGAACTACGTGATGTACTAATAATCTGTATAACAAAAATATCTTTTTTTTGAAGGAATAAGGAGCAGTGAAAGCCCCAAATTTATTGATAATAAAGTATAATTACATAATATTCAATTACATCCATAAATCCAAATGCATTATTAGTACAATAATTTTGAACCGAAAGAAATTGAGGATAAAATTTTGTACTAAATATATGTAAACCGACAGGAGAATTGAAATCTTCTAATTGTTTATCACCATTTTGTTGGATATTCTTCGAGAAGATATGATACTTCCATAAAATAAGTAATATGCCCAAATTCAATATCGAATTCTGTAATCTCTGATCATCATGTCCATAAATGGTTGAGTGAAAGATTGAACGAAATCGAAGGCCCTCCAGGAAGTATAAAAAATCGTAATGGCATACACTTGCCATACGTACGATAATTGAAATATATAATACAAACATACTAATCATTGCTACAATGCAATTTTATCTATCCGAATTTTAACAAAATCAAAATTCGGGTAGAAATGAGAAAGAAAATTTTGGAAGAAATAGATACGGAAGATGAAAATATACCTGCATAGTGGAGGAATATATTTTCCGTATAACAAACAAGGGAAGAATCCTTTGACATGGTTAGAATGACATTATCATGACATTTTAGCTCCATTTTTTCTAAAAAATCTAAACGACGATAAATTTGAAGCTAAGATTTTGGTGATATATTCTTCGTATAAAACCATACATTCCTCCAAAAAATGAGAGTATTCCGAAATACAAAACTTCATCATCCATAAATTTTAATTTGAACTGTCAATCTTCAACTGTTGATATTCAAAATGGTAGATGGTGGTCTTATACACTTCAAATGCTTTCATTTTTTGATGGAGTCTAGAGACTTATAAGAAAAACATATCACCAAAAATAAACTTCAAATTTACTACCTGTTGGATTTATTAGAAAAAATGGCGCTAAAATGTCAAGATTATGTCACTAACCATGTCAACGGATGCTACCCTTAACAAAAATATGTTAACCATATGATATCCTGGATTAGTACACCCTATGTATTTTGGAACACCCCATAGCAATCAATCTTGGTGTTTGCTGTGGAAGAGTATCAGTTTTAATTTTACTACCCCACTCAAATCCAGTCGAATCCTCTTTTTCTCTTTCTGGTTTTGCTTTCTCCATTAACGAACACACTTCCTAAGAAAAAGAGAAATAGTAAAAAAGAAGAAGAGGAAGTGATGAAACTAAGATCATCAATGGGGGAACAAACCAACCACAAGCATCAACCCTCTGAATCTCACCGTCCTCTTGATTCCACCTCAATTACGATCTCCCCAACACCACCACCACCATTATCACCAAAATCGGAAGAAACTTCTCAAACCCAAACATCAACTACATCAAAAATCCCATTCAGACCGAGAAAAATCAGAAAATTAGAGAAACCCGAGAATACCTCAGATTCCTCTAATTCCAAACCCTTTCAAGAAAACAACAGCAGAATAAAAACCCCAAAAATCCCTATTCAGCAAATTCGTGCTTTACCTCCTAGAATTGTTACAAAAACATTGTCATGTGAAGGGGAAATCGAATGCGCTATTCGTCATTTAAAAGCATCTGATCCAATTTTCTCTCGTGTAATTGATTGTTATGATCGACCGGTTTTTAGTTCTTTTGATCGACCATTTCTTGCTTTAACTAAAAGTATTCTTTATCAACAACTTGCTCTTAAAGCTGGTACTTCAATTTATACAAGATTTATATCATTGTGTGGTGGTGAATCAAGTGTTATACCTGAATCCGTTCTTGCAACAAATCCTCAACAACTTCGTCAAATTGGGGTTTCTGCTCGAAAAGCTAGTTATCTTCATGATTTAGCTAATAAATATAAAAATGGAATTCTTTCGGACTCGTCCATTGTAGATATGGATGATAAATCTTTATTTACAATGCTTACCATGGTTAAAGGAATTGGTTCTTGGTCTGTTCATATGTTCATGATGAATTCTCTTCATAGACCTGATGTTTTACCAATGGGAGATTTAGGTGTTCGAAAGGGAGTTGAGTTACTTTATGGATTAGAAGAATTACCTCGTCCGTCGCAAATGGAGCAACTCTGTGAGAAATGGAGACCTTATCGGACCGTTGCTTCAATGTATATGTGGCGGTTAGTTGATACAAAGAGTCTGCCTTCAGTTACTAAAACAACATTGAGTGTTGCAGTAGTCGGTGCTCCTAATCAGCAGAAGCAGCAGCAGCAGCAGCAGCAAGAACAACAACAGCAACCACAGGCATTGCAGCTTATTGATCCAATCAGTGGCATTGCTAACCTCGGGTAAATTTCTCCTTCTAATGCACTTTATGCACTCTTGTTAGCAATCTTGTTGGTATGTAGTTAAGGAGTTTTATTAAGTATGAATCTTGAAACTGCTGAATGCTGATACTTGAACTTGTATATTGTAATAATGTGGTGTTCTTGAAGTAAACTTATTTTCCTTATCTTGTTATTGAATGTGGGTTTTGTTGCAATCTTATGGGGTATTTGCTAGAAATATGCACATAGGAGGTCACCTAGAAAGATATATTGTGTGTAATCTTTGCTGCGTGCAAGTAGACTAATCACCTACACACCACAGTTAACACTATTAAGGGCAAGTTCACATCAAGGGTCTTTCAGATGTCGGACATCAATGCCCGAAGCCGAGCATTGGTGTCTTCATAGGGGACATTTCTAGACAATGGAGTGTCCATGTTATGTAGCTATGAAACCTATGTCCTGAATCACCTTGTAACCATGTCTTGTTGATGAAGCTCACAAGCTGCAATCTGGAGTGACTTCTTAACTGTGGTACCGATCAAGCTGACTGTTAAAGAATTGTTAATAGATGCTTTGAGACAGTGATATTTTTGGTTATTTTCACTCTAATACTTTGTCTGTTATCTTGTGAGGAGATCTGTCTATTTTTCATCTAAAGTACTCTTTCGAGTTGTTTGCGAAGCCCTTTCCACAGTCAACTGAGAGTATTTGATAATCAACTTACCAAATATCTATTTACTTTATTATCTTCTGTTATGTGTTTTAGAGTTTGCGCCTGGGGTGAGCCATGATCAGAAAAGAAAATGAAGATGGTGTATATATATTTGTATAATTTTATTTTGCGTAGTGAAGGATAACATTGAGGAGGAGGGTTTCCATGCTATTTCAGAGAGGAACCATTCTTCACAAGATATTCCAAAGTAAACATGGACATTTGCATGGTTAAAGGCATTATTACTGGTCTTTCCTCTTGTAATCTGTTTGTGGGTTATCAGATTGTCACGGATATTTAGTTTCACTTGAAGAGACGAAGTGCTAAATTGCTTAGATGTTGTCGGGTCAAACCTTTTTTTGTTTCTTCTTTTTTCTTCTTATTAGCCAGATTATCAATGACTATTGTGTATATGCTCTCTTTCCAATGAATGAAATATATTGCTCCGTATAAGATTGTGCTTCCTATTAGATTTTACACTATGCGACACTAAAAAACATCACATCTTTTATTAGTCTCTTATCAAATGCTACCTCAAGTTTTTAAGTCGTCTTGCGGAAAATTTGCCTTACTGTCATGGCATGAGAAGCTTTCACAAGTAAAACAAGCTCAGAGAAGTACGATGAAATTTTGTTTCATGGCTATCATGTTAAGAGAGCATTTTCCCTGATTACCCTAACGGCTCGTTCGTTTCAAGTTTTTCAAATCTCAGGAATTGGATTATAGGGTAATCCAATTCCTAGAATTGGATTCCAGGAAATGGATTCCTTGGTATAAGAAAATATGTTCGGTTGGGGTTATTGGATTACAATGTAATTCAAATCTATCATATTACTTAAATATCCTTGAAAATTTTAATATATGACTAAAATTTAAGAATTCAAAATTTCAAAACAAATTTAAACAATTGGACAATTACTCCTCCACAATCTAACTGCAACCAAATTCTAATACACAACTAAAATTCATATTCAAATTCAAAAATGTAAGAATTCAAAATTTCAAAACAGATTTAAGATCACTATTCTTCCTCCACAATGTTACTGGCAACCAACTTGTGTATAATACCGCCCTAACAAGAGCACAATAAACATACCAAGAGCTTCCCTTTTCCACTACTCTACTTGAGTATTCTATTCTTCACATAGTGAGCCCTCTTTCCTTCGTCCATCCCGAAAAACATTTTGGTCTTTGTAGTCGAATCAAGTATAATCGATGCAGCATCCATCACATCATCATCATTAAGACCATCAATTTTCTGCAGCTCCTCAAACAACTGCTTGTTGGTGTCTGATTCTTGAGCCAATGTACTACGAATCGCTTCAAAATGTGAAAGAGTGCCTGATACAAACTTGCTGAAAGAATTAGCCATCAAATTAAGACCATTCGAATCACCACTTGATTCACCGGATCCAATATCCAAAGAAGATGATCTAACCCTTTTCCTTCTCCTACCTTTATCATTGCTATTATTGGCTTCGTCCACTGATCCAGACTGGTTACTTTGTTCGTGCTCTGTTTCTTGTTCTGTTTCGTTCTCCCTTTCTTGTTCATCTTCTTTATCTATGTCTTCTAACTCTTCAGTTAAAGACGCATCTCCTTTACCATTTGCTCTATCTTCAGCAAATATTTCAACCAATGCGTCCAAATAAGGAAAAACTTTCCCATACACTCCCTTTATACTTGGATGAGACTGCAAAATCCACAAACAACAAAATTTCAGTCCAAAAAACAAGAAAAATGAACTGGAACTTCACAAATTTCAGTCGAAAAAAACAAAAGTGTAAGCTCCAGGGCATTCCTATAACACTTCTATGTTTATTTTCTTCTGCAATTCTAAGACATCAACCCCCTACTACTTGTATGACCTGATACTGATACCAATACCAAACCAAGGATAAAACTACATGATTAAGAGAACAAACTGACTAAACAGAAAGGAATATATTTAATAATGGTTTGAAATTACCTTAGCCCATTCATCAAATAAATTCTTCTCACACACAAGCTTATTTTTGACATAATCCCATTCAAAACCACTGCCAGCATTTAGCATTTCGTTGATTGCCATTGAATGCTTCTTCAGGGTCTTGATTCTAGAATCAATGTTAGTAGTACTTAACCCGGAATTGGGTAGTTTCTCAGCTAATTTATGTTCAATCACTTTCAAATAGCCAGATTTGAATCCTGTATCACTTTTCCACTTGCCATCGAGCGCAAGTTCCGTCAAAACATCAACCAATATGTCATCTTCAGCTTGTACCCAATTCCGATGAGGTGCCACTACTTGCCTGTTTACAACCAAGTTCCGTCAAGATAATTTCAAAAATAGTTTAACATCAAATAAAACAAGGAATAAAAGAACAAAAATTAATTGTTATTAACAGACATTTATACCTGTTGATGACAAGAAGGATACATTTCATTATCAACTACTACAGACTTATGTCTAGGAATAGTAATTCTAGAAAGCCATAAAGGCGGAAAACTGCATTTCATTTCTATAAGTAATCACATGCTCCAATGTTCTACCACCATCTAAATTTTTGTAGAGCAGTAAACACAGTAATCATTGCTACATATAAACCCACACAGATACTAAGATAGAGATAAAAAATCAACCATTTGCAAAAATAAATCTGAAATAAACCATTTGACAAAATTATACCATTCGAAGATAAGTAATAAACCTTGTTCTTGTAACAGTACAATACAAATGAAAGTGATAAAAAATGTAAGCTAATACAGGAAAATGATGAAATCATTTAACTAACTATGCGCCTACGTCTACGTGCAGTCCATCTTTCCCACATTTGATCTGCCAACTCCTTTCTCTGAACATCCCAATAATTCGAGGAATCAACATGTTCGATCATTCGACTTTCTTGAGGAGAAACCAAATTAATTGGTCCATCTTCATATTCATCTTCTGATAAAAATTCATCCATCAGAATTTCTCTCCTAATAAGGTTATGTATCAAACAACAAGCCATGATAAAATGACAATGTATGTTCACAGGATACCATGAGGTACCCCTAAGTATTTCCCATCTCATTTTCAACAATCCAAAAACTCTTTCAATCACATTCCTAGCCCTACAATGTTTCATATTGAATAACTCTTCAGCTGTTCTGGGTTCTAGACGATTTCTCCCCCATTCCTTCAAATGATAACGTTGACCTCTAAAGGGAGCAAGAAATCCTCCACTATTTGGATAACCGGCATCGACAAGGTAATAGTAACCTAAACAAGTAAGCATGTAAAAACCATCATTATCTTAATAAAAAACATGAAAAACACTCGCTAATCCGCAGATTCAAGTTACAATACTCTAACAAACTTACCATGTGGAAATTTTAAGCCATTTTTTTTTGTAAATGGCTTCCCTAAGAACACGAGAATCGGCAGCTGATCCTTCCCATCCAGGATATACATATATAACCTCCAAATCTTGAGAACATACACCTAAGACATTGGTAGCAATTTCACTTTTCCTTGTACGATACCTAGGCTTGTCTGCTGTAGCAACGTGGACACTAATATGTGTTCCATCTAATGCCCCTAGAAAGTTCTAAAGGTAAACAAGGTCGTGTTAATAGTTCATTATAGATACGAAAAACCAAGCGTTAATATTCATTACAGATAAGGTTAACAAGGTTTTAATATTTCATTAGAGATAATCTCATACCTTAAAGTAATTCCATCTTTGGTCAACTGAACTTGTAGCGACTGCTACCGGTTCTTTTAACAACTCTCCTTGAAGCCTAATAACTCCTTTCAACACCGTGTTCACATGTCTACTAATCGTATCTCCTGATCGCTTGAATTGAAAACCCACAACTCTATTCTTATGGTGATGCGCAATTACATATAAAAATATCGCCACCATTTCTTCGACATCATAATTTCTATTATCTTCTAATCCACTAGTGGTGCACAGTTTATGACAAAGAACTCTAAAAGTGCATCTATCGAGACGAAGTTGGGATTTACATTTGGTGTCACTTTTGTATACCAAATCTTCCATCACCCACAATCGTACCATAGTTAATTCAAAACGATCATTGGCTCTCAACACACAGCTTTGCTGACGCGAGACATATGGATAGATGCGATGGATTTTTATTTATTTTTCTTCTGTAGTTTCATGCATTTTGGGGAGTTTGATGACGAAGATGCAACAAAACTACATGTAGATGACAAAATGTATCATTTACAAAATACTGACAGTTGTACGGGTCTTACGAGCTAGCGCGTTGAGAGAAAACCTAGGTGGAGGTTAGGTGAACGAGTCTTTAGTACGTGCAAGACTTAAAGAAAGTCATACTCTTATAATCACGACATGAAGATGAAGACTAAACCACGTGAACGATCTGAGTTCTGGAGCCCATAGTAAATACCTATACTAGAGGTCAGAACCAAGAGCTCACTACCTGGAATAAGAGCTACGTGACAAGGGAGAACTATCTAGGTCGGAGACATTGACTGAGAAGGAAATAATGTTCGAGTGGATAATGATGTCATCTCCAGCTAAACCACGTGCAATGTACACAACTTAGACTGATCAATAAAAAAAATACTTTTTAGTGATTCTCTCTCTCCTAATTTCTTATAAACTGACAATTTGATTGATAGAGAAGACCTTGATTATCCCCTAACAAGTGTGAACCGAGAATCACCTAAAATGCCATAGATTGATCGGAATCAATGATCAGCCTACCAGATCATCGGATCATAACTCTGTGTAGGAGCGTATACGGATTCTATATTCCCAGGATATGGAATATGCATCTTCATTATATGCTAGTTAAACAGAGAAAATATATGTGTTCCTGTGGTTCTCTTTTGCAGGTGGGGTTTTGGAACATCTTTTCTGGATGATGAGAACTCTCCAATCTGATAGTCAGTAGACTTTCTGCTCCGTTTTTATTATAAAATCAACTGTGCCAAACTCATCTGAATTTTCTACAAATATATGAATCTTGTGATTGACTCGGGCTTCCTTTTGTTCCATCTAATTTATGGTGGTTACGGTAAAATTTCTTTAATATAGTATTTCGCTAAAATAATAAAAGCGGTAATATTATTGATAACGAGAAGGTACCAAGTATACCACCAACTTTTTTGTTTGGACCTATAAGACAAAACCTAATACAATTTCAAGTAGACCAATTTAATGATCCTTGAACGATATGTATATACAGTTTATCTTTCTTGTACAATCAGTAGATTAGATCAAAATCCGTGAACCTGATTGTGTACAAGAATTCTTGAACGATCTCAAAAATCAATACCCAAGAACAACCTAGTTAATATGTACCAAAATAGTTACGAACCGAATTCCTACGACAAAAAATCTTGTAATATATAATTCAAGATACGAATTCTCTAAAACAAGTATTTAGGTTCTATACAGTTTTATAACTAAAATAGTCTAGGTTGATTATCGAATCACTTTCTTTTACTTTAATTATATCAACACAAATATAATGCGGATGTAAAAAGTAAAGCAAGATATAGATAAAATTTGTTAACGAGAAAACTACACCTGTAGAAAAACTCCGGGACCTCGTCATGTTTGAACAGCACATTGTATTAAGCCGCTATATACACTAGCCTACTAGAATGTAGTTGAGACCAAATTTACCCTCCAAGCAATTTAGCTGCAATCATGTTCCTTACGTCTCTTAAACCTCGCTAGATTCTGCGCACCTGATTCCCTTAGATGATATCCTTTACAACTTAAGAGTTGCTTCAGCCTCAGTGAAGATTTTTTGACATTTTTCTTTCAAAAAACACCGGTTTGATTTCCTTTTAGACGTGAATTAAGGTTTTGGAAATCTTGTATTTGTTTCAAACAACTACCAAGTAAAAATAGATATCAAAAAAAACTTTTAGATTAGGGTTTACAATCTTCAAAACTTGAAGAGATACCTAATTATTCTACAACAAGAATAACTATAATAAATCTAGAGGTATCTTGTTAAAACTTCTTAAGGAACTTACGAGATACCTGACATGAAGTTTTCTTTCTAATCCAGGTTTTGACCAACTAGTTTCGGTATATGATCGTAGATTGAAATCTATCAAATCTAGGGTTTATTATCAACAATCCTTGAATGGACTTATATCAGAAGAGAAAGACCTATGAGTAGACAAGGATTATTGAAATAATCTAGATTGCAAGTTGCCTAATTAACTATCCTAGAAGATTATTACAAAGTTGTGCTTTGTGATCCCTAAACAAAGTCTTATTGTCTCACTCTTGTTCACGGAGAACAAAACTAGTGGAAAACAACCTTATGAAGCACACAAAATTTTTCCAAAGGGTAATTCGTGTAGCTTACATGACTCATTTATTTATTATGACTGGTTGCTTGAATCCTACGCAAGTTCGTGAGCTACTTTCTTTTTTCAAGATTTTCCTTATTTTGAGAGTCTTTCTTAAATTAGAATTCTTGCATAAATAATTACTTAGCATAAATTGTATTTTTGCAAATAAATTACAGTAACTTAGGAAGGAGTTTAAAACATCATACATACTTTAATATGACAATAAATTGTGTGTGAAGGAATAGCCATCTTGCCTAGAAGAGGAAACATCAGAAACTTGACTAAAAAAGGAACTACTCACATTTTTGCGCTTAAATCCTTAAGCTGTTCCAAACAGTTCGTGGATTGTTTCCTATTCACGAACTCCAATACATAATAAGTGTTGCTTTAATAAATCACTCATAACTTCAAACATCCTCTAGTCTATAGACAAATGTATATTTACCGTCATCGGAATTTCTCCATAAAGTGAGCACTTGTTTCGATATATTAGAAATGTAGAATTAAACAAGAGTTTCATATGTAATTAGTCATCACATACCTTTGTTGATGAAATCCTCTTTGATGTCTTCGTTTGATCTTCAGTCTCCAATCTTCGGGGTTACTCAGTTATGTCTGATACTCAACTACCAACTTGTATACCTAGTCCGAGACTTGACTTTGGTATACTAGAAAACAAGATATAATTTTGTTCAACTAACATTGACAACAAGCTTGAGATAACAAAACTGGCGAGTTCGACCGAGCAATGCTCTAACTTGAGGTCAAACCTTATTATTGTTTACTGTATTTATTTAAACTTGACCACAATAATAATAATAAGAAGAAAATCAACACTTGGTTAAAAATATGTGCGTGTTCTCCCTGTCTTCGTCACGTAAGCAAGCATATAATGCAGAACCATGGGAACTACCATGTAATCTTCTAACAAGGAGCATGCGCTTGCATTCAAAAGATATGATCATGTTGTTAATTCATAATAATGGGTAGCCAGCTCAGCTGGTCATCCCCGTTCCACTAAGATTTGATGCGCTCCAGGAGGTCCCAGGTTCGAGTCCCCGATGAAGCCATATTGCAGAATTTTACATGGAAGGTAGAGTAAGCTTGCCCCCCTTGCAACATAATCGACCCCCTATCCGCTTAGGCTCCCTTGGCTGGTTCCTCATGAGGATCGCTCGTAGGCTAGCATGACAACCTGTTAAAGTAATGTAGTAGCGCTTTGCTGGCTCTCAGTTTGTTGGGCTCTCAACTAGTTTCTTGTAATACTCTTTATCCAATAATATTAATAAATAAGTAAATAATATTACAAGAATTAACATGGAAGTTAGAGTTAGATTTCCTCCCTTGTGACACAATCTCAACCCCCCATCCGCTTCGACTCTCTTGGCTAGGTTACCCATGAGGCTCGCTGGTGTGCTAGCACATCAACCTGTTCAATTAATGTAGTAGTATGTCGTTGGAGCTTAGCTTGTTAGGCTTCCAACTAGTCAATGTAATACTTATTATCCAACAACAATTATAATAATAATAATAATAATAATAATAACGGGCCCTAGCTCAGCTGGTCATCCCCGTTCTCCAAAGGTGATGCGCTCCAGGAGGTCCCAGGTTCGAGTCTTCCATGGTGTAATATTTCATGAATTATTATGGACGCTAGAGTTCGCTTGCCCCCCTTGTGACACAATCTCGCCCCCCAGTCCGCCGTTTCGGCTCCCCTTGGCAAGGTTACCCATGAGGCCCGCTGGTAGGCTAGCACGGCAACCTGTTAATTCATGTAGTAGTACGCCGTTGGAGCTTAGCTTGTTAGGCTTCCAACTAGTTATGTAATCATCGTTCTCCCACTAATAAAGACGTTAGGAACGATCCGGCACTAGAAAGACGTTACAAATTGCTTCCATCAATCAGGATCTTGCAAAGTTGCGTGAACCAAATGGCGGTTTGGTTGTGGCTCATAAGTTGTTCGAGAAATCCAACCCAACTGCTGCAGTTAAGCAATCGTAAGGAGAAGAAACAGTAAGCTACCAATTTGCATCCATATAGAAAGAAATTGAGTTACGGACAATACACGGATGCGATCTGTGTCATTTTCTATAATGGGATAGCACCTTCCAATGATATCACCCTGGATCACTTACAGCAGAAACATCCCAGCTGCAAATCCTCCATCTTTGCCTCTAGAACCCGTTGTTGCTCCTGCAACTTCTGTTAACACAACTGCTGTGTTGACTGCTCTGAAAAGCTTCCCTAAAGGAACGTCATGTGACAAATATGGAATACGAGCGCAACAAATATTGGATGCCATAAGTGGACCTGTTGTTGCTGAAGAAATTCTAATTTCCATCACCAAAGTTGTTAACCTATGGCTTGATGGTCAATGTATTTCAGCTTTGAGTGAATTTTTAGCGAGTGGACCCTTAAAACCCTTACTTAAACTAGGTGGTGGTATAAGACCAGTCACAGTGGGCACAATCCGGAGGCGATTGGTTTCATAGTTAACTTCGACTTCAGTTGGAAAGAAGATGGAAGAATATCTGGGAGCCCACCAAATTTGGGGTTGGTTCCTTGTAGGGGAGAAGGCATATTGCACTTGGTCAATCGATTGTTGGAATACAAAGGCCACTAGAAGAACATGTCAATGTTGTTAATCGACTTTGTTAAAATATCTTGCATATATTGCATGTTACGATATCTCGTATCTTGCATATATTGCATGTTACGATATCTCATATCTTGCATATATTGTATAGTTATCTTGTAGTTACTGTGATGTATTCTGTTACCTTATTTGTCGTCTGTAATCCTGTATAAGTGATCGAGTCTGTATTCCTTCTTTTACTTGCAATATACAGAAACCCTTTCATAGATCTCTATTCCATGACAAATTCTGTTATGGTTTCAGAGCTAGGTAAGAATCAATAATCCACTTCTGTTGCTAATCAAAAGAAACCTGAATCAGTATCGTGATTAAGAAAACCAGAAATCTATTTCATTCTTATCTCCTGTTTTTAAAACCCAAACCCTATTATCATGTCGCGTGAAGAATCTCAACCCATCACTGTGAAGTTCGATGGATCCACTTATAATCATTGGTCCTTTCTCATGAGAAGTTTCTTAAAAGGAAAAAAACATGTTGAAATATATTGATGGCAAAGAGAAAAAGCATGTAACTAGCACTAGTGGTAAAGACAAAGATGCTGCAGAAACAGATCCTTCTGAAACTTGGGAAATCAACAATCACAAGATCATCACTTAGATAAGTAACACTGTTATTGCATCCATAAGTATGCCACTTACTGGTTTTGAAGAAGCCAAAGAAGCATGGGATTTTCTGGCTAAGAGATACACACAAGTCAATTTTTCACAGAGATACAAGCTTGAACAAGATATCCGAGTCTTGAAACAACAACCGGAGCAAACAATATCTGATTTTCACTCTGAAATGTCAATTGTATGGAATCAACTAGCACTTTTGGAGCCTAAATGGACAGTTGATGTAGAATTGTGGCATAAATACAGAGAAGAGTCACGGCTTGTTCAACTCTTAATGGCTTTAAGAGATGAGTTTGAATCTGTGAGAGCTTCTATCCTTCACAGAAATCGAATGCCAACTGTAGAAAGTGCCTTGTCTGAACTTATTACTGAAGAGACGTGCATAAGAATCAAACCAGATATTCCAACAGTTCTTGCAGTCTCTTCTCGTCCAAGCTCTAATCCAAGCTTTAGTTCACAGAGAAACTTTTCAGCTTCAACTTATCGTGATATTTCTCAAGTACAGTGTCATAACTGTAAGAATTATGGACATCTAGTAAAGAATTTTCCATCACCTGTGAATACCAGTAACTCTCAAGGCAACCCTCAAAGATTAACAATGCAAAGTTCAACACCTTCACTCAGGAACACCACAATGCAACTACTGCAAGGAATTTGGAAATATTGTAGGAAATTACACTTCTCCATCTTCAAAAAATATGATAAACAAGAGAAGATTTGGCACTGCTTCTCCATCATATTACTCTCCAGGTCATATTACTGCTGCACCAGTTCTAGAACAACCACATGATTCATCAAACTCTACATCAAACAACTTTGCAACTACAACAAATTTGGCAGACATTCAAGAGATGCTGAAACAAACCCTTGCAATTGGTAACAATCCTACAACATCAATTGCTTTTTCAGTTCCTTCAGGTAACTTTTCGACTGAATGGTTTCTTGATTCAGGAGCATCAAACCATATGACATATAACTCAAATTTATTTGAGACAATAAAACATATTGTTACTCCTAAGATTCATATAGCAGATGGGACAGGAATCATTGCTACTCATATTGGGAAGGTTTCGATTTCAGACAAGATACACATAGCAGATGTCCTTCTTGTTCCCAGAATTAAGATGAATCTTATTTCAATTGGTCAATTATGTAACCAGGGTTTTAGTATACTCTTTTAATCTCATGGTTGTGTAATGCATGATCCCAAAACATAGAGGCTTATTGGGATAGGCCGTAGAGTTGGTCGTCTTTACCTCCTGGAGTCTCTAGATATTCCTCAATTCAACAACAAACTTGTTGCTGCTCTAGCTTCTGCTTTACCGTCCACAGTTTCTCCTTTTATTTCTTGGCACTCTAAACTTGGTCATGTCTATTTTCCTAATCTCTCCTATATGATTAGTAAAGGGCTGCTAGGTTTTGTTCCTTTATACAAAGAACCTTAATGTATTGCTTGTAAGATGGGTAAACAACCATCTCTTCCATTTAATAACAATACTACCTTTTCTTCTGCACATTTTGATCTTATTCATTCTGATGTTTGGGGAAAGTCTCTTATTGCTTCAAAAGGGGGAGCCTTATATTATGTTATTTTCATTGATGATTACACTCGTTATACATGGGTGTATCTTTTTCAATCCAGATCAGAGTTGTTAAGGATTTACACTGAGTTTTCCAACATGATCAAAATCCAATTCGAAAAATCCATTAAAATATTTCGAGCAGATCAGGGAGGTGAATATATATCCAATCCTTTCAAAGAGTTTTTAAAATCTGAGGGTACTCTGCTTCAGTTATCTTGCACTAAAACACCAAAACAGAATGGCGTCGTAGAACGTAAACATCGCCATTTCATAGAAACAACTAGGACACAACTTCTCTCTTCCTCTGTTCCTTCTAATTTTGGGGTGAATCTGTTTTTACTGTTGTATACACTATTAATCGAGTTCCTATTGCTGTCATAGGTGGTATATATCCTTATGAACGATTACATAGTAAGAAACCATATTACTCAGAGCTGTGTGTGTTTAGTTCCACATGTTTTGTCCTACTCTATGAAAGAGAACACAACAAACTTGGTAAAAAGAATACTATTTGTGTGTTTCTCGATTATGGCATAGAGCAGAAATGGTATAGATGTTACGATCCAGAAAGTAGGAGATTAAGAATTTCTCGTCATGTTACCTTCCGGGAAAAGATACCTTTTTGGTCCCTTCCTAGTAGTAAATCATCTTCTCTAGAAACCTTTTCATATTTAGATCCCTTCGATGATGAATCTGTATCTGTCTCGACTTCTCCTAGTGTTCCTGATAACAATGTTCTTCAACCTCCATCTGTTGAATCCACGGAAGAATCTATTGACCACTCTATGGAAGATTCCAATACAACAACTCAACATAGGGATCCTGCACTTGAAACTTCTCCACTACCTCCTCGAACACGGCGACCTCCAGCTAAGTACTCTGACTATCAATGTTCGTTAACAACTATCTTAGCAGAACATGAACCTAAAAACTACAGGGAAGCTGCAGTACTTCCAGACTGGAAAGACTCAATGGGAGAAGAACTAACATCTCATCAAAGGGCTGGCACATGGGATATGGTTGATCTGCCTCCTGGTAAATCTGTTGTGGGAAATAGATGGTTTTACAAGGTAAAGACTAAATCAGATGGCTCACTAGATTGTCGAAAATCTCGTATAGTTGCACAGGGTTATACACAAGAATATGGTATTGATTATGAAGAAACTTTTGCTATGGTTGCACGAATGACTACAGTCCGTACTTTGCTCGCTGTTGCTTCTACTCGCAAATGGAATCTACACCAAATGGATGTTAAAAATGCTTTTTTTCACGGTGATCTACAAGAATAAGTTTATATGAGACCACCCCCTGGTTTAGAACATGCTCCAAATCAAGTCTGTAAGTTGCACAAGGCTTTGTATGGGCTGAAAAAGCTCCTCGTGCTTGGTTTGAAAATTTTCAACTGCAATTCTTAAGTATGGTTTCTCTCAAAGCCCTTACGACTCAGCTATGTTTGTTCGATATACTAGTAAGGGTATGATTCTTCTTTTACTCTATGTTGATGATATGATTATCACAGGAAGTCACCTAGAAGGTATTCAATCTCTTAAATCTTACCTCCACTCTTGTTTTGAAATGAAAGATCTTGGTTTCTTGCGATATTTTCTTGGGGTAGAAGTTGACAACTCTTCTGAAGGATTTTTTTTATCTCACAAGTCAAGTATGCATCTAAAATTTTGCATCGTGCTGGTTTAACTGATTGTAAGATTGCAAACACACCACTTGAATTAAATGTCAAGCTCAATTCCGTCGAAGGCAAAGCTCTTTCAAACCCTACTCTTTACAGGAAGCTAGTAATAAGTCTAAACTATCTAACTATTACCAGACCAAACATCAGTTACGCAGTTAATGTTGTTAGTCAATTCATGTCTTCTTCGCGGTCACCACATTATGATGTTGTTCTTCGGATTTTACGATATATTAGTGCGTTCAATCTGGTTGATAGAGCTACAATCATCTGGGAAGTGAGCCACCAGTGCCCTGCCATCTCCAAATGGGTTGAGTTCTGCTACATCAGACCTGTAAGGCTATATTGCAACAATTTCCCTCTATTTTATTCCCAGTATGCTCAACAAAGAGACCTCTTGGTCCCTTTACCATTTTCTTTGGCATTGCACCCCACTGGTTAAGAACATTTCCTCGCAGTGCACTTTGGATTTAAACTCATGGTACTTAGATGATGACACTATAGATGGTGACACTTTGGAAGTATCTAAGGCTCTGCAAATTATACAAGTTGATGGAAAGCTTAGGGGACTACATCTTAATGTCAGCAAAACTAAAAAAAATTGTCCTACACCAGACCCTCGTAGTTTCACAAATAATATGGACTTATCTACTATAATTGAATACGTACTACTTCTATTATTCTTATTATAAAGATAAAAGTTATAATGCGGAAAAGAAAAATACCCTAGATACCAGAAGTTTTGTTAACGAAGAAACCACAACTGTAGAAAAATCCGTGGAGCTTGTCCATATTTGAACAACAAACTGTATTAAGCTGCTACAGACACTGGCCCAGTATCAGTCTTCGGACTGAAATGCAGTTGAGACTGAATTCACCCTCCAATAAATTCATCTTCAGTCGTGCTCCTTACGTCTCTTGAAACTTGCAAGGCTCTACGTAATTGATTACCTTAGATGACGTCCGTTACAACCTAAGAGTTTCTTCAGCCTAAGTGAAGATTTTTAATGGCAATCTTCCTCTAAAAGATAATAAGCCTATTTGATTTACATTTAGATCAATTAGATCTAGGATTGAAAATTTGTTTACAATAGACAAAGCTAATAAACCTCACAAATCCAGTACACTTATACTCAATTAGCTGAGAAGCCTGCATTCTTAACTGTTTCTCAAGAACAATCGTGAAATAATCAATTAAGAATAGTTTTCAGATGTATTTATTGAGGAATCACAAAGTCTGAGACGAAAAGAACTTCACGATTTCTATCTATCCCATTCTTGAAAGAGATTACTAAAACCTCGAACTTTTTTCCATTTCATTTATACTTTTTGGATTTCTGACCAATTTCATAGAATACGTGTGTTGATGCTAGATTTTTGACGAAGGTTATATTCGTAAAGTCACATGGGAAATTATGCATCTCCGATCAATATCGGAATTATTGAAAATTCATGTCTCCATCTTCCACAAGTGAAGTAAATTGCAGTTCTGTAACTTCATTAAAGTAATAATATATGTCAGCGATATTGGGGTTTCTGAGACAGAGCTTTTAATATTCTATATATTCCATGATTAAGCTGAAAGGCTCGGTGTCTCTTTTGAATTTAGAACTCATCTTTGATGTCCGACCCAGATTAATATTCAGAACTAATATGATGTTGATTACATCATATCTGAATCAATTAAATGCTCCTACACATATTGCATTCTAATACGGAGAAATTAATTAATTAATCTAGCTACAGTATTTGTCGGTTGAATTCCTAGAAAACAATACACTAATTAAAACCTAATGGTCACTTACTAAGGATCCATGGAATTTCTCAGCTGAATTCAATGGAGCAATAATGAATATTTATCTTTAGGGCATATGGGTCACCCCCGAGTATGCCCCGAGTAAAGGCACGAGCGCATTTAGTAATAATTCTAAAATGAGCATCCAAAAATATGGAAGTTTGATCAAAGAAAGAAAATGAAGAGAAACAAAATATTAATAAAATAATAAAAACAAGAAACCGTGGAGTGGGCTCACACGGCCGTCCGTCTAGCTGTGCACCAGTTTTGGTCGGTGCCCCACTCTTTTTTTTTATAATTTTTATATTATTTGTATATTATTTTATTGCTATTAGGGTTTCCTCTTTCAAGGACTTCCTCTTTCTATCAAAACTCCCTATTTACATATCTTTCCAAATACTGCTCCATGGACGATATGGTTAGCAAAGCAAGTGGTCCCGCAACCATCCTCTTCCTTTTGAGAAGTTCTTCTTTTTATAAGAAATACAATCATATAACTTACTAACATCAAAATAAGAGAATAGTTGGAACCTTTACCTGAGGTAGTAGAATGCTTGGAGGAATTTGATAGTCGATTGATAAGATCTTTGTATCTTGTGATAATCAGATCCAAGTTGGTTTGCATAGCTCTGTTATTAGTTGTTTCCCTTAAGTTCTTTTTCACTTTCTGAGTATCTTTACGAACCCATATTTTTGAAGGATCCAATGATATATTCTTTAAACTATTTGAGTTAACACTACATTACGGATCCATGTATCAGAAGAACAAGCTGAACTGATTTTCCTGGAAAATGATTTACCAGGGTGTGTCTTAAAACCAATTGATTCAGACATACGAATCTCAGTTACACCTTTAAGAATTAAATCTAATGTGTGTTGAAGACGACAAAACTAGTTGTCCTCCGATCTAAGATTGCACTTCCTTCGAACATATCCTTTAGTGTTACAGAAGTAACACACTTTCTGATTTTCGGAAAGACCAGATGGAGTAGTTTTAACGCATTTTTTTCGAAGATTTTTTTTCTTCTAGAGATACAATATTTTATTGCTTATAGAAATTCAATTGTACATCTCTAGGAAAACCTTGCTTCTTTGCTACCGAAACTGATTTCGTTAGATTTCCATGAGTACCTGTGGTTGTCAAGTTTTCTAACATATCAGCTTTATTAAAAGCAATTGGTATGGTAAACTCTTCTATACAAAATTTACATCGAGTAGATAAAGCATTCAAATGTTGTTTGATTTCCAAGGCATTCTTTTTTACTTTGGCCTCGAATGAAGTTAATCTCAAACTTACTTCGGTTTTTTATCACGAACAATGCTTATTTGAGAGTCACGTTCATTAATGATACCAATTGATGATGGGTGAAAACGATTTGATGATTTTTTAAGGAAAAGTGGAGAGACGAGCGGCCGGTCCCTCGAACGAGCAAATTGCTTAAACCTTTTTATAACGGATGAACTGCACGGGAGTGCTTTGAGTTCGATAGATGAATCTGTAGGACTCCGGCCTAAACCAAGAAAATGGTCGTTCCAGAGTCAATTCGGTCACAAAAAGGGATGAGGGTCGATCTGTAGGAGGGAAGCTGCAAAGTGTGTGAGAGATCAATGATGATCGAGGATTATGGATGTGTTGGAGATTTCTGCAAGTTTGTGAATTGTTGAGTTCAGATGAGATAACTTCTGATTGATTGAGTGATAATTTCTTGTTGATCGAAATCGTTGTTCCAATCGTGGATTCAAAAACTTATTTATATTGCAAGAATAGTAGACACATTGATCCTCTGCTGCATCCACTGTCAAGAAACCATTGAAAGGGTGATGTTGATTTTAAAGCAAAAGCTCCCGTGCTATCAGTATTATTCTGTTTAGGATTTCCTGATAGTTTTGTATGTCTTTTTATAGAAGCAATGAGTTGTTTAGTTTTCTTGTGAAGATTACTTGCAACTTTTAATCTCTTTTGAAAAGACACACAATCATGTTGAAAGTGATTGGAGGAATCACAAAGCAAACATGGGCCAACACCTTTTACTTTGGCAGAGCAGTTCTGAATCATATCAGTTTTCACAACATCTAGCTGTTGTTTATCACCTGATATATGACCGTTCTTCAGAGAAGAACGACTGAAGTTACTCACATCTATTAAAGAATTTATAATGGGTTTCAAATCCTTAAGTATTGCAATTTCCGCAACAAGATCAGAATTGATCCGGATTTGTTCATCCAACCTTTTCTGGAGAATAACCAGTTTATCAGAACTTCTTCTACGATTGGTTTTTAAACCTGGTGAAGTGTTACAAGAGACTTTAACATCCATAGAGTCAGATCGCTACAAACACAGACTTGTAAGGTCTTAAACGTGTTTGCCTGCTCTGATACCAATTGAAAAGGCGGGGGTCTAACAACCACACTGGTCGCAGTCGTATGCGTCAAAAATAATTCACTTTCTCACTCAACTAGATATAAATATAGTACGTGATAAGAAAGAGTTCGTTCCCATAGAGAGGCTTTTGTTGTTATCAAATTTTCAAATTCTTAAGTAACCAAAGGGGGGGGATTTTTGTTTTATCTAAATAAACAAAGCAATAAAAGTAATCAAAAGCAATAAAATAATTTGAATAATCAATAAGGAGAAGATATTGGTCATGGGATAGTATCATTCACAAACATGTATTTTCATCAATGACTAGAATTGGAATTTTAATCTCTCATTTACTAAAAGTCCTAGGATATCGTGATCGCAAGAGTATCCCGTTTATTTCCCGATTTTATCACAAACAACATTAAAAGATGCTATTGTGAAATCTACCTAGAAAGCAACCTAAAGTGTAAAAGCACAATTAAGTTTAACTCCCTAAGAGCAATAAGTTCTATGAAATAAGACCAATCAATGCAAACAAACGTGTAAAAGCACTAATTCGTTTTAACAAAGGTTATGATTCATATGCAATTAAAAAGATGTATCACTACAAGTAATAATGGCACTATGCTACTTAGAATCAGGGATAAACAACTATTTTGTATTGAAAATCCTAATCTAGCAATAGAGATGAAGACTAATCTAATTGATTCCGGACTCAACCAAACGAGCATTCAAATCATAAAACAATATCAACCATGAATCATAAACAATAAAGCTTTGAGACAAAACTAATTCATTGATTTAAATAACATGCTTGAGAAATCAACTTTTATCCCATAACCAATAATTGAGTTTAATTACTCATAATAATGGAGTTCATCATAATCATAATCATAAAATAATTGAAGAAGATGAAAAATAAAACGAAAGCAAACCCTAGTTGTATCTATCTCCAAAGCTCCAAGAATAATACGTGTTATCCCAAAAGTTGTAGGAGTCTTCCTTTTATAGTCCTTGCTTTCCAAAATTAAGTCTAGTCTCCAAAGTCCATTAGATGAAAATCCGCTTGGCCCAAAAGTCATAAAAACCCGTGTAGAAACTCTACCAAAAAGTCGTCGAAAAGTCGTAGGAAGTTGACCTGAGGGTCGCCGGAATGTTACCGGAAAACAGCTCAGGTGACCGGCAAAGTCTGCCCGGTCAACGGTCAACGGTCCAACTCAGTCGGGTCAATGATTCGACTCGGTCAAACCAGGTCATATGAGTCAGATGTATGTGTCAGCTGAGTCAGGGTCTAACAGGGATGAGTAGGTTTTGGCCAAGGCCATTGCAGGCCATCTTGCCAGGCTAACCACTGTTGCATCATCATGGTGTGGCTCACTCAACCCTGATGGTTGTTCCAATATAACACAACTCTGTTGCAAATTCTGCCATCAACTCCAACTCTATTTCTTTGCATCTTCTTCAACAACTTGTAGAACTGCCAAACTCCACCTATGCTCTATCTGCCATTACAGCTCAGCCTTATGCAATCAACACAAGCACTCTCCATCACCAGCTTCAGTTCACAACAATATCTGCAGCTTTACTTCATTAAATCCTCTTTCTCGCCTTCACCAGTTCTCGATCATGCTCTTCCATGTTATTTCTCAGCTGCAGACTCTCTCGTTCAAGACAAACTCAAACCACAACCATTCTTCTCATTAACCAACACCAGCTGAACTGCACCTATGCAGCACCCACTTGCAATCCAAGCAATGAACTGGTAACTAATCACAGATTCCATAATCTTCAACTCAAACACCACTTCCATTTCCCTGCAATTCAGCTCAACCAATTACTCTGCAGCTCAAATTCATGCCTGCATCATAACTTCAACACACAGTTCAACTTCAACCTCTGCACCTTGCACCTGCACCACTGCCACTAGGGATGTCAACGGTAGCTATCGAAACGGATAATTGCTATACCGTATCCGTTACCGTTAATTTTCTCGGATATCCGTTATCCGATAAAATCCGACGGATATTGAAATTTTTATTCGCTATCCGTTCCGTTAAGAGTAACGGATATTCGATAATATCCTTTAATTATCCGTTTTCGATAATAAATTAAAAAACAGTTAAAATGTTGAAATGAATCGGGAAAAAATCAAATCTTCTTTGAGACTCAGAATGGAAACCAGTCGCTCTACTCTCTGTCTCTGAGTTAGAGTCTCAGTCTTAGACTCTTAGTTTCTAGAATTTCTTTTAGTTTACCCTGATAGTCAATAGGGTTACGGGTATATGCATATTACATATATACCCTCGCTATCGGATACGGATAATTATCCGTCGGATACTAACACAACCGAATCCGTTACATTAATAGGTGATTATCCGATATGATTATCCGACACCGATACCGATATCCGAAACTTCGGATAATATCCTAACGAATCAAATGAACTCGAATGGATATTCGGGTATCCATTGACATCCCTAACTGCCACTGCAACTTCACAATCAAACTGTACTCAACCATCTGCTACACAGCTCCTCCACAAACCCATTAACTCAATTGTCATCTCTTCACAACACCACCATCAGCTTCTAAGTCTAGCCTGCCTTGCTCATTTACTTGCAATTCAGATGCAAGACTCATTCTACACAGCTATCACTGCTATCCCTACTCAGCTTCCATGCTTACCTCAATTCATTCCAATTCAGCTGCACTAGTCCCCTGTCAGGCCAACACTTCTTGTAACCCATTTCTCAACAGCACCAGACCCTCTTATACTTAGGTCATACTTCAATGCACACAAGCATTACTTCAGCTCCATCTGCATCTCATTACAATTCATTGCAGCTCAGCAACTGCATTGCCAGTACCTGTTCCAACTCAACAACACCACTGTATCATTTCTTGCATTAATGAATCTAATCCATACCCCATGAATCTCATATCAAATCAACAACAACGCCACAAATTCATATCTGCACCTGCACTGCCTAGCAAACACCAAAGCACCAGTTCCATTTCATTGCTCATTGTAGCTGCAACATGTCTTTGTGGTCTTCTCCTGTTAAGAGTCCTAAGAATACATCTATGGCAATCAATCAATTGCAACAGTGTGTTGGTTTCAAGCCTCATAAATCACCCACAAATCAAGACGAATCCCATTTAATCTCAAGCATTTGCAGATTCATAACCACCTTGTTCATGGAAACATTCAGTCATATGATCCATTCTTCTTTCTTGGCTGAATAACTCGACCCCAAATTGTAGCAGACCCAAGACAACATCATCAAACTCTGTTCTTCTTTGTTCTTCTCTGACTCAACAGCAAACCCTCATTTCAGAAACCCCATCTTCTATTTCAAACCAACCAGAAACCCTAGTTTCTATATCTTCTCAATCAACAGAATCGAAAAACAACCTTCTTCTTCATTATCTACGAGAAAGACGAACCCAACACTAATTCTTCCTTTTAAGCTTCATCAATTTCATCTCTCCTGCTACCCATACCATCGTCTCCATCTCAGATCCATAACGAACCTTTCTTTGCCATAACTTCGAACCAAATTCAACAGCATCACTCTGAATCCCTACAACATAATCATTTCTTCCATTTCCGTTTCATCACCAACAATTCATCATCTCAATCTTCTCGATCTGTTCTCAGCCCCTGAATTCATGGCTGCTGTTCTTCCTCTTTCTT
This sequence comes from Papaver somniferum, assembly GCF_003573695.1. Taxonomy (NCBI): domain Eukaryota; kingdom Viridiplantae; phylum Streptophyta; class Magnoliopsida; order Ranunculales; family Papaveraceae; genus Papaver; species Papaver somniferum. Next base: position 1,708,874 of record NW_020622492.1, read on the forward strand.
TCAGTTTAACAGTGCTGAAAATGATTGAGAAGATATCTTCTGATTTAGGGTGTAGGAATGGGGCTGGATATAGCCATCCCAACACTTGAGATAAGGGTCACCCTATCTGGAAACCCCTTAACCTTAGCTTGACTGTATTTAGAACTCCTCCAAATAGAGTTTCCCCTTAACCTTGACTGGGCTTCAGATAGTGTTCGCCCTGAAATGACATTTCTGCCCTTGTACGCTCCATTGCTGCGCAACCTTAGCCTGCTCCAAGTACAACTCGCCTAGTAATTGCATATGAACTGACGCTTTTGCCCTTTTACTCCAATTGGGTGATTTCTTCTTCTTTTTCTCCGTATGACTCCAGAGTACCTAATAACTCAAAAGAAAACATAAGATACATAATTCACAAGAAAAATAGCAAATAAAGTATAAATACTAGATATAAAATTAAGTTTTTTAGACACCTATCAGATTCCCCCACACTTAGACTTTGCTAGTCCTCGAGCAAATCAAACAAAAATAATTATAAAACAAAAATACATACAACTCCGTCTCGTCGAGCTTACGATCACTTTTAGCATAAATAACAAGCCTTTGAACCCCTAGGTGTCCCTAGTGGACGAGTTATAGTCTAGTGAAAGTTTAGAAGAGGTTTGCCTACAAAACCTACTTTTCCAACTTACTAGTTCTCCGTAATAACAGCATCCAACGCGCTAAGAAGACATAGAAATTCTGCACACTAGCAATAAGAAGTTAGACACATAAATGAACACAATCTCATCCTTAAATGTTGAGAGAGAAGTAACCATCCCTTCTCGAGAGAAAATCAGGTTCGGAGTGATCAAAAGTCTCGACTCTGCCTCACAAGAAAGGATTTTATGATATTGCTCTCAATAAATAGCTCTTTATGGGTCACACATGTGTCCAGGTAGGAATGAAGAGAGAATCTGCGACACTTTGAATGCTAGGAAGGTCAAAACCCTCTGAAATGTTTTAAAAACCCACATCTTTTATCATTTTGAAAACCATTTTTTTTTCTGACAATCTCTTGGAAAGGAAATCAACCACTTAACGAAGGTGGGAATATGCTTACTTACCTCGTTATCCGTTCGGCGTGCAGTTAGCACCACTCTCACAGCATCCATAGAAACGTCTTCGATCCTTGTCTTCATTTTCGTCTTCGGTCTTCAATACTTGATGTTAATTCTTGAACCTCGTAGAATCTTGACAATAGATTCTTTCCTCAAATTCCTTGTCGCTTGAAACTTCATTATGGATATTTCTTCTTCCATTGGCTTTATTGAATAAATACAAAACCAAAAATGAACTAAACAAACCAAAAATATAAAACAAATGGATTTTTTTTTCTTTTTTTATATATATATATAATAATTTTTTTTTTTTGAATCATAAAAAAAAA